>NW_026600268.1:0-197500 GCF_029448725.1 Salvelinus fontinalis
GTATATATATATATATATATATATGCAACATGTAGTGTTGGTCCCATGTTTCATCAGCTGAAAAAAAAAAAAAAGATCCCAGAAATGTTCCTCAGCACCAAAAGAGTATTTATCTCAAATTTTGTGCACAAATTTGTTTACATCGCTGTTAGTGAGCATTTTTTCTTTGCCAAGATAATCCATCCACCTGACAAGTGGGGCATATCAAGAAGCTGACTCAACAGCATGATCATTACACAGGTGCACCTTGTGCTGGGCACAATAAAAGGACACTCTAAAATGTGCAGTTTTGTCACAATGCAATGTTGGCATGCTGACTGCAGGAATGTCCACCAGATCTGTTGCCAGAATTTTAATGTTAATTTCTCTAGCATAAGCTGCCTCCAACGTCATTTTAGAGAATTTGGCAGTACGTCCAACAGGCCTCAAAACCGCGGACCACATGTATGGCATTGTGTAACTTTCGGATCCAGATGTAAAGTATGTATAAAAGATAATGGACCAATATACTTTTCAATAAGATCATCTTTGAGAACAAATATTCTGTCTAAAATGTATGTTTGAGTCACTCCGATAGCATAAGCCATGGCAAAATGTGTAGAATTGCAGGAAATTAGCTTTAAAATTGCACATTTTCGTCTCCGCTACATGGCAAAATGTGTAGAAATTTCAAAATATTGGGTTGGCGTCCACACCATGGCCACGCCCACCTCCTAAGCCCAATTTTGATCCAGAAAAAAACTGTTATTATTATTCTACCTCACACAACACAGCGTTTCTCAAACTCAGTCCTGGGGACTCCAAGGGGGGCATATCTTTTTTTAAATTCTAGCACAGCACCATTCATTCAAATAATCAAAGCTTGTTGATGAGTCGATTTATTTAAATCAGCTGTGTAGTACTAAGGCAAGCTAACCGTGGGTCCTCAAGACTGAGTTTTGGAAACACGTAACATGTCTTCAATAACATGGACACACAACTTTCCTATTCCCAGGTGATCAAAGAGCTCAACAAGTGCCGTGAGGAGAACTCCATGCGTCTGGACCTGTCCAAGCGTTCCATCCACATGTTACCCACCTCCATCAAGGAACTCACCCAGCTGGCAGAGCTCTACCTGTACAGCAACAAGCTCCAGAGCCTCCCCTCAGAAGTGGGCTGCCTGTCTGGCCTGGTCACCTTAGCCTTGAGTGAGAACTCCCTAACCAGCCTACCAGAGTCCTTGGACTCCCTGAAGAAGTTGAGGATGCTGGACCTGAGGCATAACAAACTGAGGGAGATACCGGCGGTGGTTTACCGGGTGACGTCGCTGACCACACTGTACCTGAGGTTCAACCGGATCACGGCGGTGGAAAGGGACATCCGGAACCTGGCGAAGTTGACCATGCTCAGCATCCGTGAGAACAAGATCAAACAGCTGCCTGCCGAGATAGGTGAGGGAGATGGGGGAGGAGGGAAATAGAGAGATGAGTGGGGGGAGGGAGATGTGAGTGGGGGAAAGAAGTGAGTGGGAGGAGAGCGGGAGGGAGAGTCATCCACGAGCACAAGATCAAACAGATGAGTGTTGAGGAGGAGGGAGGGAGTCGAGGCTGGCAGATTGGGTTCTTGATGACAATGACGATGCATCATCATTTTTGCATAAGCCGGGAGCGTACACACTCTTTTGCCCCTGATTTTAGCTGTCCCAGACAAGTTTGAGATCGGAGACAAAATCCCCATGTCGTTGCGTACTTGGGGCGCATGGCCGTCACCGACGTTCAGTGATACAATCCGAGGGCTACCAATCCCGTCTTTCAGACGTCCCAATATTTTCAAAATCTCCAATGCTCTTGTAGTGTGAGAGGTGCAATGACACGTTTTGAGAACAGTGATCAGCAATAGCCAATGAGAGCTCGCCAGAGAAGAAGCCAGTGAGATGATGATGTTGCATCACATCACCCAGAATGTGTAGACTCTCCAGCAGGAGGGATTACTACTAGTATGTGTTTGTACTTGCCTTTAGCCAAAGTATCAAATCGTTACAGCTCTGAAGTTCACTACCAATGTTATTCAATTCCAAATATATTGGCTAGATATTTCAACACTGTATGGCAAGCGTGAATGTCTGACTGAAAATATTTGAGGCTTGTTTGAGCCACAGCTTGTTGTAGCTACGTTAACGATCTAATCACATTGTTTTCGCGAGACAGCGTGGTATGGAGAATCCTCACAACCAACTGAAGAGTCTTGTAGTGTGTGACCTCCGTCTGTGCCACACGGTTTAGTGTGCGCACCACTACGTTAGCCAGACAACAAACTACAGGAAAGACGGTTGTTGAATGTGAGCAGCTCAGCGACGTTAGGATTTTGAAAGTCGTCTAGTGTAAACCCGGCATTACAGAAGACATCGCTGCAGTGTTGTGAATAAGCTAAAGCCATAAGCTAAACCAGTCTTTTAATAACTCTGATTGCGGTTCTTGTCCAGATTAGTCACGTTTGTGTGTTGACTGTTGTATTGGCCCTGCCTCTCTGCAGGGGAGCTCTGTAACCTCATCACCCTGGACGTAGCCCATAACCAGCTGGAACACCTACCCAAGGAGATCGGCAACTGCACCCAGATCACCAACCTGGACCTACAGCACAACGAGCTACTGGACCTACCAGAAACTATAGGTGAGACTGACCGGGACCTCAGCAGTCAAATGTTCTCTCCTCAATGCAATTTGGGCAATCATCTGCCTATACTCAGCCTACAGGATACCGCTACTGACACAGCTGCACAGTGCACTTTCTTAACTGTACCTTGTGATGACTAGGATAAAACATTTGAGAATTCTCATTAATTGTATAATCTACAGTTTTAGGAACTGCAAGTGCTGTTATTTAATATAAGATGGTACTTTATTGATCCCCCAGAGGGCAAATATGATTTCACCAGCCAATACATACATTTCATACATTTGAAACGTTTAACATGATATCTGATATCTGACTTTGTTGATTGTCATTTTTGTATTTAACCTTGTCTCGTTGCAGGTAACTTGTCAAGCATAAACCGCTTGGGTCTGCGGTACAACCGGTTGTCAGCCATCCCCAGGTCGCTGGCCAAGTGCAGAGAACTGGAGGAGCTCAACCTAGAAAACAACAACATCTCCGTGTTGCCAGAAGTGAGTGGTGCTTTTAGTGATTACTGCATTTAATGGTATTGTTAGGGGTATAGCAGATCTATCTACCTCCTCCTCTCTATCCCAGGGTCTCCTGTCTAGTCTGGTGAATCTGACCAGTCTAACCCTAGCGAGGAACTGTTTCCAGTCCTACCCGGTGGGAGGACCCTCCCAGTTCTCCACCATCTACTCTCTCAACATGGAGCACAACCGCATCAACAAGATCCCCTTTGGAATCTTCTCCAGGGCCAAAGTCCTCAGCAAACTCAACATGAAGGTAAGGATGCTGTCCATTGTTACGTGTTGTCATCTCCTTCCCTCTTTTTTGATGACTTCTAGTAAAAGAGGACCAAGACGATAGTCCCAGACATTATGTAGGCAGGACAACGTCTCTTTCTTCGGACGTTAAAGGGATAGTTGGTGAATTTGGCAATGAAGCCCTTTATGTACTTTCCCAGAGTTGTGGATACCATTTTTATGAATCTGCGTCCAGTATGAAAGAAGTTAGTGGTAGTTTCGTGAGCCAATGCTAACTAGCGTTAGCGCAATGACTGGAAGTCTATAGGAACAGTCATTGTGCCAAAACTAGCAATAGCGACTTCCTTCAAACTGCACGCAGAGACATAAAAATGGTATCCACGATTTCATCTGACTCTGGGGAAGAAGATAAAGGGCCTCATTGCCAAAATCCCCAACTATCCCTTTAAGGTTGACAATGGTCGGTGATGGTGGTGGCTTAGGTAAAGAGCTGACATGAGCAACACCTTATTGAACAATGTCTTCTTTCTGCTCCGGAATTGTTGTCAATGTCGTTGTTTTTTTTCTTCAGGACAACCAGTTGACGTCTCTGCCTCTAGACTTTGGCACGTGGACCAGTATGGTGGAGCTCAATCTGGCCACCAATCAGCTGACAAAGATCCCAGAGGACATCTGCGGTCTCGTTTCGCTTGAGGTGAGGACTAGATAGAATTCCCAGATGGGATCTTTCCTGAGAAATGTAGACTTTGTACTTTTCTGGTGCCGTCATCAATTCATACATTATTCAACCTGACCGGAAATCTAAATTATTATCACTCTCCCATTTCAGCATACAGTAGGTGATCAACTATTTAGTTATTTTTAGGTCTGTAACACAAGCTACAGGTTGTGACAGTTCGCTTCAGTGTTCTGAAACGTCTGTTTTGTTCACAGGTCTTGATATTGTCCAACAATCTTCTCAAGAAGTTGCCACATGGTATTGGCAACCTGAGGAAACTACGGGAGCTCGACTTGGAGGAGAACAAGTTGGAATCGCTCCCGAATGAAATCGCTTACCTGAAAGATTTACAGGTTTGATACTATTACGCTGTTTCCCTACACTGTCACGTAAGCATTTAGGCCTACCTTTAACTAAAATGTGTTGAGTTATAAACCATTCAAAGACCACTAACAGATGTAGTGATACTGTAGTGCTGTGATGAGTAATTTCATTGACACAAGTATTCTTTCTTCTACTTTTAAAGGCCCAATGCATAAAAATAAAATACAAAGATTTATATCCACACCTTTTCCACATTTTGTTACGTTACAGCCTTATTCTAAAATTGATTAAATCGTTTTTTCCCATCATCAATCTAGATACAATACCCCACAATGACAAATCGAAAATGTTTTTTTTACGTAAGTATTCAGACCCTTTGCTATACGACTCAATATTGAGCTCCTGTGCATCCGGTTTCCATTGATCGTCCTTGATGTTACTACTCCTGAGTGGTGCAGTGGTCTCAGGCACTGCATCTCTGCATCTCAGTGCTAGCGGCGTCACTACAGACCCTGTTCGATTCCAGGCTGTATCACAACCAGCCGTGATTGGGAGTCCCATAGGGTGGCGCACAATTGGCCCAGTGTTGTTAGCGTGTGGCCGTGGTAAGCCGTTACTGTAAACAATAATTTGTTCTTAACTGACTTGCCTAGTTAAATAAAGGTAAAAAGTAAACTACAACTTGATTGTTCAACTCTGGTAAATTCAATTGATTGGACATGATTTGGAAAGGCACATACAAGGCCCCACAGTTGACAGTGCATGTCAGAGCAAAAACCAAGCCATGGGGTCGAAGGAATTGTCCGAAGAGCCCAGAGGCAGGATTGTGTCGAGGCACAGATCTGGGTAAGGGTACCAAAACAATTCTGCAGCATTTGAAGGACCCAAAGAACACAGTGGCCTCCATCATTCTTAAAATGGAAGAAGTTTGGAACCGCCAAGACTCTTCCTAGAGCAGGCCGCCCGGCCAAACAAAGCAATCGGGGAGAAAGGACTTGGTCAGGGAGGTGACCAAGAACCCGCTGGTTACTCTGACAGAGCTCTAGAGTTCCTCTGTGGAGATGGGAGAAATCCCAGAAGGACAACAATCTCTGCAGCACTCCACCAATCACACCTTTATGGTAGTGGCCAGACGGAAGCCACTCCTCAGTAAAAGGCACATGACAGCCCACTTGGAGTTTGCCAAAAGGAACCTAAAGACTCTCAGACCATGAGAAACAAGATTCTCTGGTCTGATGAAACCAAGATTGAACTCTTTGGACTGAATGCCAAGCGTCACGTCAGGAAGAAACCTGGCACCATCCCTATGGTGAAGCATGGTGGTGGCAGCAGCCTGCTGTGGGGATGTTTTTCAGCTGCAGGGACTGGGAGACTAGTCAGGATCGAGGTAAAGATGAACTGAGCAAAGTACAGAGAGATCCTTGATGAAAACCTGCTCCAGAGCGCTCAGGACCTACGACTGGGGCGATGGTTCACCTTCCAAAAGGACAACGACCCTAAGCACACAGCCAAAACGACACAGGAGTGGCATCGGGACAAGTCTCTGAATGTTCTTGAGTGGCCCAGCCAGAGCCTGGACTTGAACCCAATCAAACATCTGGAGAGATCTGAAAATAGCTGTGCAGCGACGCTCCCCATCCAACCTGACAGAGCTTGAGAGGATCTGCAGAGAAGAATGAGAGATACTCCCAAGCTTGTAGCGTCATACCCAAGAAGACTCAAAGCTGTAATTACTGCCAAAGGTGCTTCAACAAAGCACTGAGTAAAGGGTCTGAATACTTATGTAAATGTGATAATTTCTAAAAACCGGTTTTTGCTTTGTCATTATTGGGTATCGTGTGTAGATTGAGGGGGGGGGGAACAATTGAATCAGTTTTAGAATAAGGATGTGTAATGTAACAAAATGAAAAAAGTCAAGAGGGCTAAATACTTTCTGAATGCACTGTATATACAGAAGTAGATGGACCCCTTCAAATTAGTGGATTTGGCTATTTCAGCCACACCTGTTGATGACTGGTGTATAAAATTGAGCACACAGCCATGCAATCTCCATAGGACAACATTGGCAGTAGAATGGCCTTAGTGTAGAGCTCTGTGACTTTCAACGTGGCACCGTTATAGGATGCCACCTTTCCAACAAGTCATTTCGTAAAATGTCTGCCCTTCTAGAGCTGCTACGGTCAACTGTAAGTGTTATTGTGAAGCGGAAATGTCTAGGAGCAACAACGGCTCAGTCGTGAAGTGGTAGATCACACAAGCTCACAGAACGGGACCGCCGAGTACTGAAGCGTGTAGAGCGTAAAAATAATCTGTCCTCGGTTGCAACACTCACTACTGACTTCCAAACTGCCTCTGGAAGCAGCGTCAGCACAAGACCTGTCGGTCAGGAGTTTCATGAAATGGCTTTCCATGGCCAAGCAGCCGCACGCACACAAGCCTAAAATCACCATGCACAATGCCAAGCGTCGGCTGGAGTGGTGTAAAGCTCGCCGCCATTGGACTCTGGAGCAGTGGAAATGCATTCTCTGGAGCGATGACTTACGCTTCACCATCTGGCAGTCCCGATCGAACACCTTTGGGATGAATTGGGACGCCGACTGCGAGCCAGGCTTAATCGGTCAACATCAGTGCCTGACCTCACTAATGCTCTTGTGGCTGAATGGAAGCAAGTCCCCACAGCAATGTTCCAACATCTAGTGGAAAGCCTTTCCAGAAGAGTGGAGACTGTTATAGCAGTAAAGGGGATACCAACTCCATATTAAGGCCCATGATTTTGGAATGAGATGTTTGACGTGCAGGTGTCCACATACTTTTCTATTTCCACACTGTAATGTTGGAATAATGCTGTGAAATTGTAAAAAATTATTTTAATGCTCTTTTAGTGTAAGAGCTGTTTGAAAAGACTGTCTCTAAAATGTAAGCCTGTTTTGGTGGATTTGGAATTTTGGCCTGACATCACCAAGTGGTAAATGAGTTAATAGACCAATAAGAAAGAGTCCCAAACCAATAAGAGCTAGTTTTCACTTGTCCCCTCACCACTCCCAGACACTCCTAGCAAAATTCTTGCTGCAGAAATTGCTCTTGGATAATAATCTGTTTTTTCATTTTTTTTTTTTCAATTGAAAACAATCACACAATTTGATATTGATCTGCTGCATTGGACCTTTTTTAAATAAACCATTTTATATCTCCAGGGTTTGAACGATGGAGCTCAGAATAATTTCTTCACCAACGTTTCGACAGCTAAGCTGTTTTCATCATGTGATATTGACATTCCATTTTTGCTTGTATCCTATCAGAAACTAGTGTTGACCAATAATCAGCTGACCACGTTGCCCCGTGGGATCGGTCACCTCACCAACCTGACCCACCTGGGTCTGGGAGAGAACCTGCTGCAGCACCTGCCAGAGGAGATCGGTAAATACATTTTACGGCATACCACTGGGTACTGGTCTGTTTCTGCTGAGACCACTCCTTGTACTCTGTCATTTGCCAAATATACAGAAAGACTACATACAACTCAGACTAGGAGTGAATCTCAAAAGTACTTCCTTGATACTTTCCATCCTCACCTGAACTCCAAATGTCATTGAGAAACAAGGAGCTTATTGGAGGAGGTCATAAGCTTTCATTTGGATACTTACACTTGACAGAATAGAGAGAACTACATGTGGTCCTTTTGTAGGTCAGTTGGTAGACCATGGCGCTTGTAAAGCCAGGGTAGTGGGTTAGATTCTCGGGACCACCCATACTTAAAATGTATGCACGCATGACTAAGTCGCTTTGGATAAAAGCGTCTGCTAGATGGCTTATATTTATATATTACATATAAAACATAACTTCAGCTAAACAATTTAATTAGCATATTTTAGTCCCAGCAATCTACAGCCCATCAATAATTACTGTATGTACCAGCTGATGATCTGTCTGTCTGTGCCTCCAGGTAGAATATAACACTCCTGTATCCTCCACCCCTCCTGTATCCTCCACCCCTCCTATCTCCCTACATCCCTTTCTCCATCCTTTCCTCCCTCCATCCTTTCTTTCCATCCTAGGTACACTGGAGAACTTGGAGGAGCTGTACCTCAATGACAACCCCAACCTGCACAGCCTCCCGTTTGAGCTGGCCCTGTGCAGCAAGCTGTCCATCATGAGCATCGAGAACTGTCCTCTCAGCCATCTGCCCCCACAGATCGTCGCCGGGGGCCCCTCCTTCATTATCCAGTTCCTCAAGATGCAGGGGCCCTACCGTGCCATGGTCTGATAGGGCCCGGAGGCCAAGATTGTGGTCTGAGAGCTGATTTGATGGCTGATATACCAGGCCCACGCAAGGCCTGTGATCTGACAACGGACCACGCCCATAATTGGGTAGACCACGCCCACATTCTGAAGGCTGACGCCCACCCATTCAGACACCCCACCCAATCCCTTACCTATCCAACTACGTGTGTCATACACTGTAAAAAAACAACAACAACAAAAAACTAAATGTACAAAAAGGGGAGGAAAACATTTTCGGTTCATACATCATCTATATGCGGAAAAAAACAAAACAAGTACATTTATATTGAGACTGTGCTCCAGCGTTTCTGTTGAGGAATCATAGCCGTTTAGAAGGCCAACTTCTCCAATATTTTATTCCCGAGTCATGTAAGACAAAACTTAAAGGGTCATTACACAACTTATTTTATTTTTTTTACATTATATTCATTAACTCCAGCACCATACGATACATAATCTGTTTTCATACATATGAAGACACTGGTATAGTGCTGGAGGTAATGAATAGGAGATTAAAAAGTGGTGGAATTGCCCTTTAATATCTCTACCACGTTTTGCCAAAACGGATCATGTATATTGAGTAACAATGAGCTAAAGTGGCTATGATTCTTTTAACATAGAAACCAGATTCCCAATGCCAACATATTTACAGTAATTAGGTATGTATATTAGGAGAGCTTAGGATACAACTATTGTATGCAAAAAATAATATTTGAAACTTAAATTTTTACTGCTGCTGCCATTATCAATGTTCATTTTGTCATGTCTTTTTCTTTTTGATGTGTATATATTTTTTTTTTTTACAACTCGACTAAAGATTTGTTATCGTGAGGTTTGAGGTTAAAGAACAAAGGTCTAATGTTGATGTTTTTAATTTCACATTAATCCGTAAAAAAACAGTGCCTATATGTCCAGGAAGGTCCATTGGTTTTTCTGACGCTCTAAACACAATTGTCCATTATACAAAGGTATCATTTAGTTAAGCAAATTTTCTTTCTAGAATTATGGTTTGTTAAAAAAAAAAGTTTTACATTTCTTTTATATTAGTTCTATCATTGTTGGATGGCAATGATTCAAAAAATAAAGTGATAAAAGTATACATTTGAATCAATCGCTTTCGGAGGATTTAAATTTAAAAAAAAATAAGCAGTAATCCTTAAACAGTAAGCTAGTAATATATAACATTTATGCGAAATCTTTAATGCTTTAAAAAAATGGACTTAGCAAGTTTGACTCAAACCTTTCCAAAATAGGCAGTAATGTTGCCCTCATGTTTTAAGATATTAGATTTGTTTTTGCTTTGAGAAAAAAAGTTAAACTGTAAAAAGAGGTGATTAGATAAGTGATCTGTAGTGACTTTTATATATTCTATAAATACTGATTGTTGCCTTGAGTGCAATTTGAGTCATTGTAATGTTTACTTTTTTGCTATGTCTTCAGTGTTGGGGCTGTCATACAACGTGGAAACGAATGACCAACAACAACATATCAGGAACGTTGAAGGAAAGGTGTCAATATAACTAATGACTGACGTTGCCATGGTTACCGTCGTTAAGGTATGCCAAAAACATGAATCAAAACCCATAATTGTCATTATACATCCAGTTTCTTTGACTGCTTTTTTAATACGCCTCTTCACGAGATCTGAAAGTTTTACTTGGCTTCCTTCTTTTTTTTGTCCCACACTGTCCCAGCAATGATGCTGTTCTTATGCACTTTCTAAATGACATTGGCATCATCCTCTTTTAACAATGACAATATCCTTATCTCCATGGTTACGTTGAACTGGGGCATTTTTGTTTCACAGTGAAGTATTTTATCTCTTTGAACAGTTTATCATGTACATTTTATAATGGTGTCAAATGAATATTAAGGATGAGATGACAAGCTCAAAATAAATCTAAACTAGTAAGTATGTGGAGCGTCGAATTCAGACGTTTTGGCTTTCGTCCTATCAATCTTGATGGAAAATATTAGCTTGAACTGTGTATGTCCAATAAGGGTCTTATTGATATGTTTAAAGATGTATTAAAGTACCCCATATCTTGCTCATATGTACTACAAGCAAAATGTTTGTCAAATTATTGCAATTCATTGAGTTCCACATTGTAAAATGTAAATCATTTTCTGTTACTATAATTTTTTTGACACTGTATTGGGTTAGTATTATATCACGTGACTGTACATTAAAATCCCAACTAAGGTAGATCAAACCAAAAGCTTTTTTGGTTTTGGAAATGAACGTGTTGCGTCCAAGCTTTGTACTCAATCATCTTTTAGTATTTATTTTCAATCAAGTGTGGGTCTAGTTTTTTGGCAGCAGCTTACGATTACAGTTTCGATGTGGACTGCTAAGAAAAAACGAGGCCTGGGCAGAGCACACACCCAGACAAAATGTATTGCTGCTTCTAATCCTACCAGCAGAACCTGTTGCTGCTTGAAAAATATGCTGTAAACGATTGATGGGGCGGGAAAAGTGAGCTCTATCCTAAACAAAATCAACATCGATACACAAGACTCGTACAGTAGCCTGGCTGGGAAGATTGACCTCTGAGTTTGTGGTCACATGAGGTCTGTTGGTTTTCAAACAGATCAAATTGTTTGGACCGACGTACGAGGAAAAACCAAGGTGCATATTTGAGCCTATAACGACGCAGTTACAAGACAATACTTTTTTTGAAAAGACAAAAAAATGTAAAAAGGGCTTTCTTCTCGTTCACGCTCAAAGAATACCACCAGAGGCATTGCATTCCTGGTTTTATATTTTAAAAAAGCTTCGGAAGAAATGGAAAATAAAAAAATATGTAAATTGTTTTGGGGAATTGGTTGTGTATTTACATTTTAGCTATAAACAAAATGTTATTATGTGAAAATGCCTTCAGTGTAAGTACTTAAGTGAGATGTGCATTAGGGTATGCAGCGAGAGAAAAGCTGTTATCCCGTATAATGTTGAGTCTGGTTTTGTTCATATTTGTATCTATGTGCCATTTGCAAGGTGAGAGGTGGATGACTGACGTATGTGTAGAGAACCTGAGACATAATCGTCATTATTCAGAAAAGCAGTTATCAAAACAAGGAATGTAAGTTAACACGCTTTTTGGAAAAGAAATGTGTGACTTAGTCTAGGTTTGGGGGTTGTCATATTTTGGATTCTTGTATCTGAGGTTGATGACGAAGAGGTATTGTTCTGATGCATCCTAATGATTTGGAGGCGACTAGGTGGTGTTTATTATTCAATCGTCTGATTTTTGAGTCGTAGAAAGTGTAATCATGGCCATTTTGTTCTTTTTTTTTATTGTAGCAAAATGTATTTTGTGTCTCAATCCTTTTTCTTGCCTGGCTATGTTGTGTAGGAAACCAAGCATGTTGAAAAATAGTTTTTTTTGTCTAGGTCGGAACTACGTTGGGGTGGCGATTCGTTGTATATAGAAGACCAGATAATGTTGCTACTATTTGGTATTTGCAAAAATGTTTCCTGTAGATTTTTTTTGTACATTTCACAGTATTTGAAACATTGTACAGCCAGCAATGCTTTACCTACCTATTCTTTATCAAGCAGCCTTAACTGTTAAAAACATTTTTGTTATTAACCTTTCTTTGTGTCTGTGGCTGTAGTAGGAAACTTTCTTTTTCTGTTCTTTCTTCCTTTTTAGCTCTGTGCATGCATATTTTAACCTGACCTGATGATTGATTGACAGTTCACATAAGCACTCTCCAAACTGAATACTGTGTTCAGTTTCATTATTCTGGAACACTAGTGAGCAATAGTGAAACAACACAATTCAGTTCAGATTCCATGCTAGCTACAGGCCACCCCAAACAATCCCTATACCAGTTGTCGCCAACCCTGTTCCTGCAGTGCTACTGTCCTGTAGGTTTTTGCTCCAACCTAAACTAACGCACCTGATTCTAATAATTAGCTGGTTGATAAACTGAATCAGTTTAGTTACAACTGAGGTTGGAGCAAAAACCAACATTCATTTGACTGCCTTAAGTCGTGCACCAAGCATCCCCTCTCCCTCAACTTTCACCCAGTCAGACCTTCAGTCACTTGAATATTTTTAATCATGTAAGACAGAAAATATGTTTGATATAAATAGGGGAAAATGTTTTCCCAACCTTTGTGACCAGTCACCTGACCAGAAAAAACAAAGCCTGAGCGTTATAGCCAATAATAACTCTATGGCCCAGGACCCCCCCCCCCCCCCCCCCCCCCCTTCTCAAGTCACAGCAGGGTTAGGAATAACTCCTGGCCCTAGGCCTATACATAACAAGTGAGTTGACTGTTTAATGGTCAGAAATGAGATTGAGCAACTATGTTCCAGAACTAGTACACCAAGTTATTTTTTAAAGGTTCTATTTTCTGTCTACCAATATGGGTACAGTATATGTGACTACCTGACTACGGTGGCCTCCATGGTCCAAGTTGAGGAGTATGTAAGAGAATTGGAAAAATGGTGACATGACAAATTTATTTTACCTTAACATCCAACTGTTTAGTACCGAGAGACATGCCTTTACTAAAATTACTTGGCAAATGAAATTAGAAAAAGGATTTGTCTGCTTGGTTGTAAATGACACAATTATTAATCAAAGCACACCCATTGTAATGAAAATTATTCAGACTCCTAAGTTTGCAAAATGGGTGAAAAACTGCAATGTTTGGTGACCTGCATGTACATACATAAATCGTTTTAATTAATATACCTATAAACATTTACAAATTGGAAAAAAAAGTGACTTGAATTTTTATTTATTTATGGTTTCACCAAAAAAGTACTGCAAAATGAACATGGTTGGTTGTTTGCCGGTCACATTGAGAGAGCAGAACAGAGCTGCCTATGTCCTCAAGTAATTCCTATTTTTGTCTTTGTTCTTTTTTTTCCTTCTTCTCTGTAATTGAATTTTTTATTTCTTTTCAAAACACATGAAGCAGCATTTAAGCCAAGAGTCCTGCACAGTATATGACCTTTTAGCAATGATTTGCACAAGCACAGCAAGGGCACAATTTCAAAATCCCAATCATACAGAAGAGAATGGCACTTAGACTGTTTACACAGGCAGCCCAATTCTGATCTTTTTTCCCACTAATTGGTCTTTTGACCAATCACACAAGAGTTTTTCACATCAGCTCTTTTTCAGAGCTAATCTGATTGGTCAAAAGACCAATTAGTGAAAAAAGATCAGAATTGGGCTTCCTGTCTAAACGCAGCCCAAGTGTCTGTCTCAAAGTAAGAGTGCTGATGTAGGATCCGTTTCGCCTTTTAGATCATATTGAATAAGATGATATGGACAGGTGGAGACCTGATCCTAGATCAGCACTCCTACTGTGAGATGCTTTTTGAACACTGGCCCAGGGTCCCACCTGTCCATGTAATCTTATTCAGTATGATCTAAAGGGCAAAATGGATCCTAGATCAGCAGCACACCTACTCTGGAACACTTGATATGGGTTTACCTTTAGCAAAAGGGCCAGACAATGTAGCTAGGGCCGGATAATGTAGATATCTAGAATCTACGTAGCCCAAAAACATTCTGGGCCTAGACGGTATAGCAACAATCCAAAGCCTATATGAGTTTAGTTTTTCATTTAGCTTCAGGCAACAAGTTTGGGCACCCAAACTTGTTGCCCAAACTTGTTGCCTGAAGCTAAATGAAAAACTAAACTCATATAGGCTTTGGATTGTTGCTATACCGTCTAGGCCCAGAATGTTTTTGGGCTACGTAGATTCTAGATATCTACATTATCCGGCCCTAGCTACATTGTCTGGCCCTTTTGCTAAAGGTAAAAATTAGTTCAGTATATATCTTTGGTAGTGAAGTGCATTCAATATCTCTCTGTCTATTATAGACAGCAGTATCAGCTGGAGACATTTGAACAGTATATTGTATGTTAGTCAGCAGGGATCCATTTCAATTTGGTTAATTCCTGATGTTTGCTGAAATTACATAGAGGAGCATTGAGGGTATTGGAATTTGTTCTACTTCTTGACTGCATTTAAAATGGAATTGACTCTTATCCTGTTCGTCAGTTAAACCCCCCCCCCCCCAAAAAAAAGCAGTTGAAATGTTTCCCACATTTCAAAAAGAGACAGTATTGTGCCTTTTTTAATATGTTCAGGACTGGGCTGTTCTCTCTCAAATGTCTCTTTTGTACCTAGAAAAACGTGTCATTTGTTGTCATTCGAGTGTACAAACTTTATCATTTCAGAATGTTCTGATGTTTGTATAATACTCCTGTCATGCCTTCACAATGCTTTGGTTTTCATTTTTTATTTTGGAGGTTTTCCCACTATTTGTCAAATTGTGGAATTTAAGCTCTGAAAAAACCTGATAAATGTACTTTTAATCCAATTAATTGTAATGTGCAGTTTGTTACTTCTTCAATATAAAAAAAATGTTTACCCTGTCTTGAATTTATAAATTATGTTGTATGGATGTGTTGTTCTTTCAAATGAGAAAATATAACTGACCACTATATCAGGGACTGTGACGCAGTTTCCCGGCCAAAGATTAAGCCTGGTCGTGGACTAAAAACAAACTCAATTAGGCTTAATTAGTGTGTGGGAAACTGCCCCTATATTGTCCAATTGGATAAAGCGATAACAAATTCATAGATGGGTAAAGTTGTAAATACTGGTAGTGTCTTGCTGTTTCAATACAGTCTTACATTAGTTAAATATCTTCCTCTTTACTTCACTTATGGCACATGACTGTTTATCCCAAATGGCACCCTATACAGTGCACTGCACTACTTTTGACCAGGGTCCCTAGGATTACGGTCAAAAGTAGTGCACTATATTCGGAAAAGCGTGCCATTTGGGATACACTATTATAGTAAGGTTACGTCAGACTGACCAATGAAAGATCTAAACCGCAATCGAAGAGCAATAACAGGCACGTAGAATATATGAATGACTAACTTTGTGTAGAGCTGTAGTCGAGTGGTAACATTCATGGCACATGTACAACTCCCCACTGTTCAATCTCATATCCACTCATTCTTCTGTACTGCTGCTTCCCTGCATCCAACTCTGTTTCCAAACTGTCTAAATAAAAACGATATATACATAATTACACTTTCTATTTATATGGATGGGTTACGTCTGACTTTGATTCAATATTACGGTTGATGAATAAGTAGATGGATATGGTCTGTGTAATAAAACTGGAACTTGTACTTCTCAATCGCGACACGTTGTTCCATTCTATTGCACCTGTACCCAGAGAGATGTATAAACGGCCCTGCCTGTCCCAATACAAGAGCGCCCCCTACTGGATCATTGAAAACATGGTCCCCCACATCTCGACTCCAGTCAACATCAATTACCTTCACCCTTCAACTTCTAAGTGTATTTGAATTCTAGTCAGATTGAGGTTTTTGGCTGGGGTTTCAGAATACATTACATTAGACACATTACAAGTGAGGTACGTTTTTTTTCTCTTCTGTCTTGTCGTTTCCCATTTAAGCCACCACGAGAAAATGGAGAGACAGAGGAGTTTGGACGTTTTTCAACAACTGGTAAAGTATCACAATAATTCATGTGTCATCTGACCTGGCAGTTTAAATTTGGACTGCACGTGATGATGATGTTGCATCGGAGTACATTACAATTTAGTGCATTAACCAAATACATTGCCTAAAGATTTACCTGGGATAGTCCTGTCTTAACCTATTTAAATTATGTCAAATATGTGACGCTTTCGCATTTTTTAAAAATGTTTTATGGGAGAACAGAAGTTGGAAGCACCTATGGTCTTATTAGAAAAAGTTAAGACGCATAATAGTTTTCAGTATTCAGTAAAAGCATAGAGTACTATGTGGTATCATTCGATACTTAACGGTAGGTTTTACCATCCTGAATGTCACATAGCATCAGTGGTGATGGCGCGCCTCGGGCTATTTCTTGCAAAGCGAATCCGAGAGAGACCGACGCCGGGCGCGAAAGCTTTTTCAGAAGACGACAGGTGTCACTGTATCCTCGCGCTCCATCCGCGTATTGACGCATGATAACTAGCAGTGATGTTTACTCAAAACACAGAAGTCCGCTGTCATATGATATCCCACTAACAACATCTTCCTCCATTCCCCAAACACACATGATATGGTAGAAAAGCTTTATACTGATAGAAGGCTATGTTATTGAAAGCACCTGTTCTAAAATGAAAGAGTGGCTAAATTGGGCATAGACTACCTCTTGGTGTTATCACTTCAAGTTGATCCAATGCGGTCTGTCTCAATAACATATGTTACAATATGCATAAATCGCTCTGCCATTTCCTGGTTGATAAAATTCTTATAGCCTAATTTCAGTTTGTGACAAAACAAGCAATTGTATCATCTAAACTGCTATGAAATATGTTTTCAATAACCACAAATATTGTTTTTTCACCTGTTTGAAGCGGGTGTGCAAAACCGAAAATAAAATACACAAAAACTAAATTTAAGAACAGGAAGCATAGAAGTAGCGCACATGGAACAGATATATCGCTTCTTAGACTTGCTTTCAATGAAAATGACAGATCTGTAACTCACATTTCACGGTCGTCCAAAAAGTTACATATTGCAGCATTAAACAATGGAGACACGCCCATGATTAGGATATAGACTACTTTTATCCAGTGACCAAATAATATGTTTGTACATGTTTTGTGCACACTTAGGAAAGTATTAGACCATTTAAATAATGTGATGTTCTATGCAAGAGCCTTTGCAAATGCTTAATAAATATTGATCCATCAATGAGCATCACATGGGCTGACATTGGTTATTTTACCCTATAGGCTGACTGTTAAGCTTAGGCTAAAGCCAATGTTGACTGGTCAATAGTTTACTGTTTAGTAGGCCTAGCCTATAATTATCTTACTATTGACTATGAACCCCAGCCCCTTTAGTTTTTTTCTATATCATTTTAACAGTTTTAGAATGGTTGGTGTGACAATAAATGGTGCTTCAATTGGGTTGGTTCGTGAACGGAATAGAGTTAGCCCGCGCCAAGTAAATAAAAAGTCTGTGTTTCATTTCCACGTGGTGTAGGCTCCGGGTGCTGCTATAGCAACGCAGTTCTGGGAGGTTGGGGTTATAAATAGAGGGCGTGGCGGAACTGAGCTTGGAGCGGCCAACAGTAGCATAGTAGGGCGATAGTCTCCACTCATAGAACTGACGGCAGCAGCAGGAGCAGCAGCCACAGGATAACGTGATTACTGCTCTATTAGCTCTCCGCTAGTGAGACAGACTTAGATACGGAGCGGATCATTCTGCGGAGAGGAAAGCTGACTGTGAAACGTTAGCTCGCGCTCTTCCATGGAACACAGAAGAGATGCGCGAGAAGCCAGCTGATTCGGGTAACTGACCTGCATGAAGAAGTTGCTCACTGTCCATTCTATTGTCGGCCACTCAAAAGGACCCAAGTGACAAAGCACAATGCTTGAGGTATGAGTTGTATTTGGTGTGTACCTGCTATATTCTTGGAAAGTATAACTAGAGTTATGTTGTATTTGTGTAAATTGACAGTTAAGGCATCTCCGGTTCCTGCTTTTTAAAATTCTTACTTCTGCACCTCCTATTTTTCAGATGAAGTGACAATCAGCTGTATTCAACCTAAACTGTTCTTGATCGACCAACATGCAATGGAGCGAAAAATAACTACAAAAAAAACACTGAAGAGTCCCACTCCCTCACTTTCCAGTCTTCCAGTTGCAAAGTACATGGTCTCCTGGATGACATTTGCTGACCTTACATGATTGGATCCCTGAGGATCTAAGGAGAATCAATGGCGGGGTGGGATAACATGACGAACGTGACCAATGAGACTCTTACAAGCACGACCATCATGAGCAACATGACCAATGAGACCATCCTTTGGGGTCCGCCCTATAGCCTCCAGATCTCGTTGCCTCTAACGATCCTGGTCGGGATGCTCATCCTATTGACAGTCTTCGGCAACGTCTTAGTGGTCATCGCTGTGTTTACTAGCCGGGCCCTGAAGGCCCCTCAGAACCTCTTCCTGGTTTCGTTGGCGTCGGCGGACATTTTGGTTGCGACCCTGGTCATGCCCTTCTCCCTGGCCAACGAACTCATGGGCTACTGGTACTTTGGTAAAGTCTGGTGCGAGATCTACCTTGCACTGGACGTTCTCTTCTGTACGGCATCTATCGCCCATCTGTGCGCCATTAGTCTGGACAGGTACTGGTCAATCACCAAGGCCATCGAGTACAACCTGAAACGGACACCGAGCAGGATCAAGTGCATCATCGTCATCGTGTGGGTCATCGCCGCGGTGATCTCGTTCCCGCCCCTCATCACCATGGAGAAGGAGAGTGATAAAGAGGAGGGGCCGGTGTGTAAGATCAACGAAGACAAGTGGTACATGATCTCGTCCAGTATCGGCTCGTTCTTTGTGCCCTGCGTCATCATGATCCTCGTTTACATCCGGATCTATCAGATCGCTAAGAAACGGACACGGGTACCACCGGGCGACCGGAAACCCAAAATAGCGGCCACTGTGTCGCCGGTGACGAGCAAGAAGGAGAACGGAGCTGGGGGAGTCGGAGGTGACCAACACGCTTGTCATGAGAAGCTCAACGGAGAGCAAGGAGACAGAGAGCGGGATGAACACAGAGGAGAGGACGAGAAAGAAGGGGAGATAAACGGCGTGGACATGGAGGACTCCTCATCGTCTGACCACCAGGTCAACAACCCCTGTTCTATCAAGAAGAAGAAGAAACACACAGCTAAAACCAAACTGAGCCAGATCAAACCAGGAGTGGACCACCCGGCGCTGCCCAAACTGGTAGTGAGACAGAGCTCTAAGGGGAGTCGATGGAAGGGGAGACAGAACAGGGAGAAACGTTTCACCTTCGTCTTGGCTGTGGTCATTGGAGTTTTTGTCGTTTGCTGGTTCCCCTTCTTCTTTACCTACACTCTGACGGCGCTCTGTGACTCGTGTTACATACCTGACACACTGTTTAAATTCTTCTTCTGGTTCGGCTACTGTAACAGTTCAGCCAATCCCATTATCTATACAATCTTCAACAATGACTTCCGAAGGTCTTTTAAAAAGATTCTCTGCAGGGATAACCGGAGAATGCTGTGATTAGACTTGGGACTTTTAAGTTGTTTGTATGTTGTTGTTTTTTTATAAATTGTTATCGTGCATGGTCGGATCCGTGGCTTTAAACAAATAATGTACCTACCTGTGACAAAACATCTACATGTATTATGTTGCAAAGGCTTTTGGGGGAAAGACTAAAACCTACTACAGTACGTGCAGTAAAAGCATCAAAATGTTGTTTTTCCAAAAGGTCGGCAGCACTACGCCACACCACAGCTTGGAAACAAACTATCCTGCGAATACAGACTTTAAAAAAGCTCAACCATTCCAGCCACGTTCATCCTACATTCAACCAATGTTTTTCTACAGTTTTGTGAATGTTTGAATCACAACATTGGATAAACGTGGTCAGGAGTATGATAATATATGTAGTATTTTATGATGTTATGTTGATATGATGTTGAAATAATTGTCTCTTTCTGAGCCACCTTGGTGTGTTCTATTCATTGTTATTGAAACACACTGCCATTTTATATGATATCAAGTTACAACTGGGAGAATGGGTTACCATAGTTATGTTAAAGAATAAACATCTCTCAATGGCCATTCAGTCATGGTTTCTGAACTCTTATATGAAGGTCAACTCTGAGATGACAGCATCACAATAGTATGTTAGTATTGTTCTGTTTGCTCTTTCTCAATCACACACACACACACACACACACACACACACACACACACACACACACACACACACAGCAGTGTTACTTCTGATAATAATAATGCCTTAAGTTCATGTCTAGGGAGAGAACACAGACAATGGGATAGGGAGAAAGAAGTGAGATGGATCATTGTTCATGAAAGTGCTTCAGGCACTGCGTCACTGTGAGGACAGGGAATATAGTGTGTCATTTCAGAAGTGGCACACTGTATAAGGAATAGCGTTCCATTTTGAACATAGCCTAGCAGCTGTAATCAAAGGAACAATGTTAATTCCCAGTCTGTTCAGACTGACACACACACACCACACTCACACCACACACACACCACACACACACACACACACACACATCCACACACACACACACACACACACACACACACACACACACACACACACACACACACACACACACACACACACACACACACACACATACACACACACACACACACACTGGTAGTTAGGCAGTTATGAGAGCAGGTCTTATCCATGTTGCAGAGTAACGTATCACTTAGAGTTCCACGTACCGCCGCCTCACGCATCATTAAACCCAGGATGTGGATCTAGCTGGCTCATCAAACCAGAACCTGATAGACTGGTCATGTGCAGAACACACACACACACTCACAAACACACACACACTCTCTCTCTAACTACTGAGCTCACATTTAAAGAAGACATCAAATGAATGTTAGTCTAGCCCTAGCTATGAATGTTAGTCTAGCCCTAGCTATGAATGTTAGTCTAGCCCTAGCTATGAATGTTAGTCAAGCTATGAATGTTAGTTTAGACCTAGTTATGAATGTTAGTCTAACCCTAGCTATGAATGTTAGTCTAACCCTAGCTATAAATGTTAGTCTAACCCTAGCTATGAATGTTAGTCTAGCCCTAGCTATGAATGCTAGTCTAACCCTAGCTATGAATGTTAGTCAAGCTATGAATGTTAGTTTAGACCTAGTTATGAATGTTAGTCTAACCCTAGCTATGCATGTTAGTCTAACCCTAGCTATGCATGTTAGTCTAGCCCTAGCTATGTTTGTTAGTCTAGCCCTAGCTATGAATGTTAGTCTAACCCTAGCTATGAATGTTAGTCAATCTATGAATGTTAGTTTAGACCTAGTTATGAATGTTAGTCTAACCCTAGCTATGCATGTTAGTATAGCCCTAGCTATGAATGTTAGTTTAGCCCTAGCTATGCATGTTAGTCTAGCCCTAGCTATGAATGTTAGTGTAGCCCTAGCTATGAATGTTAGTCTAACCCTAGCTATGCATGTTAGTCTAGCCCTAGCTATGAATGTTAGTTTAGCCCTAGCTATGCATGTTAGTCTAGCCCTAGCTATGAATGTTAGTGTAGCCCTAGCTATGAATGTTAGTCTAACCCTAGCTATGAATGTTAGTCAAGCTATGAATGTTAGTTTAGACCTAGTTATGAATGTTAGTCTAGCCCTAGCTATGAAGGTTAGTCTAGCCCTAGCTATGAATGTTAGTCTAACCCTAGCTATGAAGGTTAGTCTAACCCTAGCTATGAATGTTAGTCAAGCTATGAATGTTAGTTTAGACCTAGTTATGAATGTTAGTCTAGCCCTAGGTATGAATGTTAGTCTAACCCTAGCTATGAATGTTAGTCTAGCCCTAGCTATGAATGTTAGTCTAGCCCTAGCTATGAATGTTAGTCTAACCCTAGCTATGAATGTTAGTCTAACCCTAGGTATGAATGTTAGTCTAGCCCTAGCTATGAATGTTAGTCTAACCCTAGCTATGAATGTTAGTCAAGCTATGAATGTTAGTTTAGACCTAGTTATGAATGTTAGTCTAGCCCTAGGTATAAATGTTAGTCTAACCCTAGCTATGAATGTTAGTCTAGCCCTAGCTATGAATGTTAGTCTAACCCTAGCTATGAATGTTAGTCTAACCCTAGCTATGAATGTTAGTCTAGCCCTAGGTATGAATGTTAGTCTAGCCCTAGCTATGAATGTTAGTCTAACCCTAGCTATGAATGTTAGTCAAGCTATGAATGTTAGTCTAGCCCTAGCTATGAATGTTAGTCTAACCCTAGCTATGAATGTTAGTCAAGCTATGAATGTTAGTCTAGCCCTAGCTATGAATGTTAGTCTAACCCTAGCTATGAATGTTAGTCTAGCCCTAGTTATGAATGTTAGTCTAACCCTAGCTATGAATGTTAGTCTAGCCCTAGTTATAAATGTTAGTCTAACCCTAGCTATGAATGTTAGTCTATCCCTAGCTATGAATGTTAGTCTAACCCTAGCTATGAATGTTAGTCTAACCCTAGCTAGGAATGTTAGTCTAGCCCTAGTTATGAATGTTAGTCTAACCCTAGTTATAAATGTTAGTCTAGCCCTAGCTATGAATGTTAGTCTAGACCTAGTTAGAAATGTTAGTCAAGCTATGAATGTTAGTTTAGCCCTAGCTATAAATGTTAGTCTAGACCTAGTTATGAATGTTAGTCTAGCCCTAGCTACGAATGTTAGTCTAGCCCTAGTTATGAATGTTAGTCTAGCCCTAGTTATAAATGTTAGTTTAGACCTAGTTATAAATGTCAGTCTAGCCCTAGCTATGAATGTTAGTCTAACCCTAGCTATGAATGTTAGTCTTGCCCTAGCTATGAATGTTATTCTAGCCCTAGCTATGAATGTAGCCCTAGCTAGGAATGATAGTCTAGCCCTAGCTATAAATGTTAGTCTAGCCCTAGCTATGAATGTTAGTCTAGACCTAGTTATAAATCATAGTCTAACCCTAGTTATAAATGTGAGTCTAGCCCTAGCTAGGAATGTTAGTTTAGCCCTAGATCACAGAGGAGCACAGCATGTTTTTTAAATGCCAATATCGTCTGTGTGAAGATATTGGCTACGTTCCCTCATTTTCAGGCAGAGAAAAAGACCATCGACTTTTTTTGTAGATTTTTACTCCAAACAAACCACCACGCTCTGTGTTCGTTCACTTGGGCCACATAACAAGAACTTCATATGAATCAGCTCAACTAACAGGCCTGCTGGTAAGTCTACAGACCTCCCTTCACACACACACACACACACACACGCACGCACACATGCACACACACACACAAACGCACGCGCACACACACACATCCCTCATGGTAATAGATCAACAAACCTGAGTGCTCATTTGTCACCAAGAGGGCCAAACCAATCAAAATACATGAATAAATGTCACCCTCTTTCCTGCCATCTCGGACATATCAATTGAAGTTAGGAGGAGATGCTGTCGAGCTGGAATCACATTTGACCTGACTGCCTCACTGGTGATGTCATAATACCGTATAGTGGAGGAGGGAAATGATGATGAGTCCAACACACCTGCGTAATATTCCGACCTCCAGTGCACTTTCAGCAAAAAGCATCTGCTTTTTCAAGGGGCCTACACAAACAATATCATCGTGGCAGAATAGGGCAATATGATTATGGGCATTGGTGTGATGACGAATTGTACAAAGCTGAAGAGCATGTGCACATCCAGGAACTTTCAGCAGGTGCTGGAGTTGTAGGCATCTCATGGAAAACAGACAGGAAAACGCTGCAGACTGCTGCTCATGCTCCCAGGTGATATTTATTAACAACAACGTTTTGACCCTTAGGTCTTCATCGGGCATCCGTATCTCAAGTGGGGGTGGAAGGTCCTATATATAGGGGCAGTACTCAGTGACATCACTTCCTGAAACAGGAGGTAAAAGAAATTCCAACATGGTTTCCCAATATTAACGTTCAATGTATCAAAATATATGATCATACACAGGGAATGTGATCAATATGTACAGTAATATACAGACACATACAATATTCAATTAGGATGAAAAAAAACACAGTTTAGACATATTGAAACTATAAAAACGGTTTCAAGTCAAACTCCTCATTAAGGCCAGGAGGAGACAGTGTGTTGAGCCTGTGGATCCAGAAAGATTCCCTTTGAAGAAGTTTCCTCTCAATGTCCCCTTCCCTGTGTGACATCTTGACCATTTCTATTCCACTCTATCTCAGAGAACTAATAGGATGTCCAGCTTGTACAAAATGAGCAGCAACCGGATTTTTTGTCTCACCTGTCCGTATGTTGCTGCGGTCCTCACTGATCCGTGTCTTAAGGCTTCTACGGGTTTTCCCTGTGTAAGACAGACCACGAGGACATTTCAACATGTAAATAACATTGGTAGTCATGCAGGTAATCAGGCCCTTGATCTGAAATCTTTGTCCTGTACGGGGGGGGGGGGGGGGGGGGGGGTAAATGAGTTGCATTTGTACGTAAAGCTGTATTGAGCACGTTGGCCACATTTGTAATTACCCTCTGGAACCTTGTCCAAAAAAGTTTCCCTTTTCTCTGGTGGTAATCAGATTTAACCACAGTATCTCTCACGTTTGGGGGTCTTTTAAAAACCATACGTGGGGGATATTTCAAAATGGGTTTCAATTGTGGGTCAGTATCAATAATGTACCAGTGCTTCCTGATAATGTCCTTAAATGCCTTCCCCAATGGTGAGTATTGGGTAAAGCATGAATTGACTTATAGAGAGACTTTTAATAAGCGGACGTGGATGAAATCTGTCACCTCTAAGGAGGGTATTCCTGTCTGTAGGTTTCCTATAGAGATCTATAGAGAGGGAGGTTTTGTCCTTATTAACCATCACATCAAGAAAACGGATTTGCGATAGGTCATAGTTAGTACTGAAGTGAAGGTGTTCATTCATAGAGTTTAGCTAAGCATGGAATTCCAAGAGCTCTTCCTGGGTGCCTGTATAGATCATGAAAATGTCATCCAAATATCTCCGAATGAGGAGAATATTGGAGAGAAAAGGGTTACGGTCTGGATTCAGCACCACCTGTTGTTCAAACATTCCTAGATACATGTTAGTTTAATTAGGAGCCATAGTGCTCACCATCGTTGTGCCTTTGGTCTGGAGGAAGAAGTCTCCTCTGAAGAGAAAATAGTTGGAGGTTAGTATCAGTTCAGCCAAGTCCACAATACAATTGGTGCTCGGTAGAGCATTAGGAGGACGTTCATTGAGGAAGAACATGAGGGCCTCTTGGCCACCCTGATGGGGGATGTTAGTATACAGACTGGTAACATCAAAAGTACACAGAATATAATTTAAGTACAGTTGAAGTCGGAAGTTTACATACACTTAGGTTGGAGTCATTAAAACTCGTTTTTCAACCACTCCACACATTTCTTGTTTAACAACCTATAGTTTTGGCAAGTCGGTTAGGATATCTACTTTGTGCATGACACAAGTAATTTTACCAACAATTGTTTACAGATGGATTATTTCACTAATAATTCACTGTATCACAATTCCAATTGGTCAGAAGTTTACATACACTAAGTTGACTGTGCCTTTAAACAGCTTGGAAAATTCCAGAAAATGATGTCATGGCTTTAGAAGCTTCCGATAGGCTAATTGACATAATTTGAGTCAATTGGAGGTGTACCTGTGGATGCATTTCAAGGCCTACCTTCAAACTCTTTGCTTGACATCATGGGAAAATCAAAAGAAATCAGCCAAGACCTCAGAAAAACAAATTGTAGACCTCCACAAGTCTGGTTCATCCTTGGGAGCAATTTACAAATGCCTGAAGGTACCACGTTCATCTGTACAAACAATAGTACGTAAGTATTAACACCACGGGACCATGCAGCCGTCATACCGCTCAGGAAGGAGTTCTGTCTCCTAGAGATGAACGTACTTTGGTGCGAAAAGTGTAAATCAATCTCAGAACAACAGCAAAGGACCTTGTGAAGATGCTGGAGGAAACAGATACAAAACCATCTATATCCACAGTACGTGTCCTTTATCGACATAACCGGAAAGGCCGCTCAGCAAGGAAGAAGCCACTGCTCCAAAACCGCCATAAAAAAGCATCATGTTGTGGGGGTGCTTTGCTGCAGGACGGACTGGTGCACTTCACAAAATAGATGACAAAATGAGGGAGGAAAATTATGTGGATATATTGAAGCAACGTCAAGACATCAGTCAGGAAGTTAAAGATTGGTCACAAATGGGTCTTCCAATTGGACGATGACCCCAAGCATACTTCCAAAGTTGTGGCAAAATGGCTTAAGGACAACAAAGTCAAGGTATTGGGGTGTGGCCATCACAAAGGCCTGAGCTCAATCCCATAGAAAATTTGTGGGCAGAACTGAAAACGAGTGTGCGAGCAAGGAGGCCTACAAACCTGACTCAATTACACTAGCTCTGTCAGGAGGAATGGGCCAAAATTCACCCAACTTATTGTGGGAAACTTGTGGAAGGCTACCCGAAATGTTTGACCCAAGTTAAAACATTTAAAGGCAATGCTACCAAATACTAATTGAGTGTATGTAAACTTCTGACCCACTGGGAATGTGAGGAAAGAAATAAAAGCTGAAATATATAATTTTCTCTACTATTATTCTGACATTTCACATTCTTAAAATAAAGTGGTGATCCTAACTGACCTAAGACAGGGAATGTTTACTAGGATTTAAATGTCATGAATTGTGAAAAACTGAGTTTAAATGTATTTGGCTAAGGTGTATGTACACTTCTGACTTCAACTGTATATGGTCCACCGATTTAAAAAAATTGACACGCGTGTGTGTGTGTCAGTCAGTCAGTCAGTCACCAGATCTCAACCCAATTGAACACTTATGGGAGATTCTGGAGCGGCACCTGAGAAAGCGTTTTCCACTAAATGATGGAATTTCTCGTGGGAGAATGGTGTTGCATCCCTCCAAAGGTTCCAGACACTTCTAGAATCTATGGTGCATTGAAGCTGTTCTGGCGGCTCGTGGCCCAACTCCCTATTAAGACACTTTGTGTTGGTGTTTCCTTTATGTTGTCAGTTACCATAGAATGATAGTACCATAGAAAAATAATGAATATCTATTTTAAATGAATAGATCTATCTTTCTATGGATAGTACTATATTAGGCTGGGTGTATTGTATACCAGGATGCCAAATTCCCTAAACACAGATTTCCCAGAATACTATTTGGGTAGACAATCTATTCTCCAGAGCTCATTATTACCGAACACAATTATCTCTCATCCTCTCACAGACAAACAGAGGACATTTGGGGATTTGATTATTGAACCTTCCTGCCATTCTGAAACACACACAGGCGCACACGCCCGCATGCATACACACACAGACACAAACTCTAAACAGACACACATACACACACATACTCAGCCGTGTCAGTCTCTCTCTCTCTCTCTTTTTTCTCTTCTCTCTCTCTCAGTGCCATCGATGGAAACAGGAAGATTTCCTGTTCACTCTGATAAGAGACATAAAATTTCTGTTTTCAGTCGCTCACAGTTGCATTAATGAGGCTTTAACAGAATACAGCAAAGACACACACACACACACACACACACACACACACACACACACACACACACACACACACACACACACACACACACACACACACACACACACACACAAAATCATAAAGGAAATTCTTCCCATGAACAAACGTCAATCATGGATATTACTGTAGAGTATATTATATTATCGGGTGTAATTCTGATATAATCATGATTGACGATTCTAACAGTTATATTAAGACCCAGTCCTATTGGTGCTCTCTGATCCAGTGTTCCGGGTGTTCCAATGTTCATTTCTCACTGTGTGAGGGCGAACAGTATAAAGACTGTTGTAAAGGAGAGACAGAGCTTCACTGTGTTCTCAAATTCATGTTCAGGGAGAGATATTATTATTATTATTATTTTAATCTAAAGTCACATTGATGTGTGTGTGTGTGTATGTGTGACTACACATGAAATTGTGATGCTGTCATCTCACAGAGTTGACATTCATAAAAGAGTTCAGAAATCAGAACAATGTCCATTGAGTCCATTAATCCAATGTCCATATTGCCAGCAGCATACAGCATATTGCCAGCAGCATACCACCCTGTATACCACTTGCTGGCTTGCTTCTGAAGCTAAGCAGGGTTGGTCCTGGTCAGTCCCTGGATGGGAGACCAGATGCTGCTGGAAGTGGTATTGGACAGCCAGTAGGAGGCACTCTTTCCTCTGGTCTAATAAAATATCCCAATGCCCCAGGGCAGTGATTGGGGACACTGCCCTGTGTGTAGGGTGCTGTCTTTCGGATGGGACGTTAAACGGGTGTCCTGACTCTCTGAGGTCATTAAAGATCCCATGGCACTTATCGTAAGAGTAGGGGTGTTAACCCCGGTGTCCTGGCTAAATTCCCAATCTGGCCCTCAAACCATCATGGTCACCTAATAATCCCCAGTTTACAATTGGCTCATTCATCCCCCTCCTCTCCCCTGTAACTATTCCCCAGGTCCTTGCTGCAAATGAGAACGTGTTCTCAGTCAACCTGGTAAAATAATGGCAAAATAAAAAATAATAAAATATTCCTTTAACTTGATATCAGGAGGGACAGAGCTTCACCATAATCAACACAGTGTCTCTCTCTCTCTCTCTCTCTCAAGATTGATAAAAGTGTCCAACTGAACCTATTTGCCACCCATTTTCCAGATCAAATAAACGTACAGTATAAACACAGAGAGAGAGAGAGAGCTCTAATCTTCTATCCAGTGGGTGGTGATGGACAGCTTGTGGGTGTCTGATGGAGATTAGACCTAAGTACTCTCCTATTTGGCAGTCTGTAATGGCCTTAAACATAAACTGACATTTGTTAGTCGTAAACCCATGTCCTCATAGTCTTGTACAAAGGAGACGTTTTGATTTTCAAACTTGATCCTCAAGCAGTGATAGAGTAGTTTGGGTGTTCTCAATAAAAGCTTTTTTATGAAAGCAGGGTGTGATGGTTTAATACCAGTAAGCCATTATCCGTGAAGTCTTGTATGAGCAGTCTGATAGCTTGATGGTGTAAATGGCCATTTTGACAGCAGTGTGATGTCGTGCAACATCATAGTCGTGTACAAAGGTGTTTTGGGTATTTTCTATGAAAGCATCTCTAATATGTTTGTAGTAGAAATGAGAGTAATGATCAGTGTCAGTCTGGCTGAAAAGAGGCCGTTATGCCTCCATCCACAGGAACAGGCCCATATCCACAAAGCAGCCCAGAATAGGAGTGCTGATCTAGGTTCTGTCCATATAATATTAGTCAACATGATCTAAAAGTCCAAACTGATCCTAGATCAGCACACCTACTCTGAGACATTATGGATGGCCCCTGATATGGTTGTCTAATGATGAACACAGAGGTGGTGAACAGTAGGAGGTAAAGGCTCTCTGATTAACAATGAGACTGAACAAATACACTGACAGGAAGCAGTGTTGCCAAACATAACTAGTGACCTTAATTCATCATTAGGGCTAGACTGACATTCATAGCTAGGTCTAGAGGGACATTCTTAGCTAAGGTTAGACTAACATTCATAGCTAGGTCTAGATGAACATTTTTAGCTAAGGTTAGACTAACATTCCTAGCTAGGGCTAGACTATCATTCCTAGCTAGGGCTAAACTAACATTCCTAGTTAGGGCTAGACTAACATTCATAGCTAGGGCTAAACTAACATTCCTAGCTAGGGCTAAACTAACAACCCAAAAGGCAGACTTATGTGTCAGCCATCTACTACGGTGGGAAATGAAGACAGCAGCTGACAACTTATGATAAGGCTGAGAACTGCTGGCAGAGTTAGCGAGACAGAGGAAATTACTATTCACTAGTTAAAGGACCAGTTTAGAATATTTATTGAGGAAACAGAATGGATGTGATAATGAAGATTCAGGAAGTCAATGAGAATGGAACGGATGAAGCAGAGGGCCACAGATGAAGGATCCAGAGGGTTGACTCTGTAGAGTTTGGCTTGGAGTCTCAGGTAGACGTCACCGTCAGGCTGTGGTAGTAAGGCTGCTGTGGTGATGACAACCCCCTCAAGAGATCCTCGGAAGAACCTTATAGATACTAGCTAGACGGAGGCAAAACCTTGATCATGCTCGTAACATGCAGTGTCATTCAACACCACATGCACTGCAGACCAAGAGGAGGAATGTTAGTTTGGTCAGGTTTAAGTAGGGTGGCAGTGGTGATTAAGGAGAGTGAGGACAAGGGTAGAGGCTGATTAGACATGAGTTACAACTGATGCTTGTTGAGGAGCCACATTCAAGGCAACTAGTTAAAGTGATGCAAACAGGCATGGAGACTGATTGGCAATTAGTAGCAGCTGTTGCTTGTTGAGTTGCTAGGGAGCTGCGTTCAAGGCAACTAGTTAAAGTGTTCCATTCAAGTCTGGTCCTTTCGCCTGAATTTTTGTTAATTCTTAACACCATATAGAGCAGAGGTGTCAAACTCATTCCACGGAAAGCCGAGTGTCTGCCGGTTTCTGGTTTTCCTTTCAATTAAGACCTAGACAACCAGGTGAGGGGAGTTCCTTATTAATTAGTGACCTTAATTCATCATCAAGTACAAGGATGGAGACACTCTGCCCTCCGTGGAATGGCTTTGACACGTGATAAAGAGCAATTATTATACCCTACAAAGTCCAGAGCCTGCTCGTTTTCTGTTCTACCTAATCATTCATTGTGAACACCTGGTGTCCCAGGTCAAAATCCGTCTCTGATTAGAGGGGAACAATGAAAAAATGCAGTAAAACAGACGATATTGGCATTTAAAAACCATGATGTGCTCCTCTATGGGCTAGGGCTAAACTAACATTCCTAGCTAGGGCTAGACTAACATGTATAGCTAGGGCTAAACTAACATTCCTAGCTAGGGCTAAACTAACATTCCTAGCTAGGGCTAAACTAACATTCCTAGCTAGGGCTAAACTAACATTCCTAGCTAGGGCTAAACTAACATTCCTAGCTAGGGCTAGACTAACATTCCTAGATAGGGCTAGACTAACATAACTAGGGCTGAACTAACATTTATAACTAGGGCTAGACTAACATTCCTAGCTAGGGCTAGACTAACATTCATAACTAGGGCTAGACTAACATAACTAGGGCTGAACTAACATTTATAACTAGGGCTAAACTAACATTCCTAGCTAGGGCTAGACTAACATTCCTAGCTAGGGCTAGACTAACATGTATAGTTAGGGCTAAACTAACATTTATAATAACTAGGGCTAGACTAACATGCATAGCTAGGGCTAGACTAACATTCCTAGATAGGGCTAGACTAACATGTATAGCTAGGGCTAAACTAACATTTATAACTAGGGCTAGACTAACATTCATAGCTAGGGCTAGACTAACATTCCTAGATAGGGCTAAACTAACATTCATAACTAGGGCTAGACTAACATAACTAGGGCTGAACTAACATTTATAACTAGGGCTAGACTAACATTCCTAGCTAGGGCTAGACTAACATTTATAGCTAGGTCTAGACTAACATTTACAGCTAGATGTCACGGCCGTCGTAAGAAGCGGACCAAAGCGCAGCGTAGTAAGCGTACATATTCCTTTTTATTAGACTAACATTCATAACTAGGGCTGAACTAACAGTTATCGCTAGAGCTAGACTAACATAACTAGGGCTAGACTAACATTTATAGCTAGGCCTAGACTAACATTCATAACTATGGCTGAACTAACAGTTATAGCTAGGGCTAGACTAACATAACTAGGGCTAGACTAACATTTATAGCTAGGCCTAGACTAACATTCATAACTATGGCTGAACTAACAGTTATAGCTAGGGCTAGACCAGGGGTCGGGAACCTGTGGCTCTTTTGATGATTGCATCTGGCTCGCAGATTTAAAAAAAAAAAATAAAAAAAAAAAGTGAGATGTTTTTATTTTTATTTTTTATTTGATCCCCTTTTCTCCCCAATTTTCGTGGTATCCAATCGCTAGTAATTACTATCTTGTCTCATCGCTACAACTCCCGTACGGGCTCGGGAGAGACGATGGTCGAAAGCCATGCGTCCTCCAAAGCACAACCCAACCAAGCCGCAGTGCTTCTTAACACAGCGCGCCTCCAACACAGAAGCCAGCCGCACCAATGTGTCGGAGGAAACACCGTGCACCCGCCCCCCTCGGTTAGCGCGCACTGCGCCCGGCCCGCCACAGGAGTCGCTGGAGCGCGATGAGACAAGGATATCCCTACCGGCCAAACCCTCCCTAACCCAGACGACGCTAAGCCAATTGTGCATCGCCCCACGGACCTCCCGGTCGCGGCCGGCTGCGACAGAGCCTGGGCGCAAACCCAGAGACTCTGGTGGCGCAGCTAGCACTGCGATGCAGTGCTCTAGACCACTGCGCCACCCGGGAGGCCTATTCTCACTTGTTTTAATCCATCCATCGATTTTTCACTGCTCATGTACTGTTCAGGGCTGCAGGAGCAATTGTCCATTATTTTAATTAAATGATACTGGCCTACGTTGGCCGTTGCTAGGTAAAACAGGTAAACGCCTCCTTTTGAATCAGTCTGCTCGGTCATTAGCTCAAAGCTAACCCTTCGACGAAGAAGATGGCGAAAAGAAAAAAAGATGACGAGTATCGTACATTTCAGGACGAATGGACCGAAGAATTCGCCTTTGTGGAGAGAGCAGGTTCTGCGGTGTCTAATTTGCAATGACAAAATTACATTGATGAAACGGTCGAATGTAAATAGGCACTTCGACAAATTCAGAGGCTTATTATACTGACATTTAGTTGAATTCACTTTTAAAATATATTATATGGCTCTCACTGAAATAAATTTCCAAATTATTTGCTTTCATGGCTCTCTTAGTCAAAAAGGTTCCCGACCCCTGGGCTAGACTAACATAACTAGGGCTAGACTAAAATTTATAGCTAGGGCTAGACTAACATTGATAACTAGGGCTAGACTAACATTCATAGCTAGACTATCATTCATAGCTAGGGCTAGAATAACATTCATAGCTAGACTAACATTTGTAGCTAGGGCTAGACTAACATTTATAGCTAGGGCTAGACTAACATTCATAGCTAGGGCTAGACTAACATTTATAGCTAGGGCTAGACTAACATTCATAGCTAGGGCTAGACTAACATTTATAGCTAGGACTAGACTAACATTCATAGCTAAGGCTAGACTAACATTTATAGCTAGGGCTAGACTAACATTCATAGCTAGGGCTACATTCATAGCTAAGGCTAGACTAACATTTATAGCTAGGGATAGACTAACATTCATAGCTAGGGCTACATTCATAGCTATATTCATAGCTAGGGCTACATTCATAGCTAGGGCTAGGGTGTGTGTGTGTGTGTGTGTATAAGTGTGCTTGCGTTGTGATGAAATTCCTGGCTATCCTCGTCCACAACACCCTAGCAAAACTAAAACCTACTTGAAGGTAACAGCGCTCACTGTTGCCTCTAGTGGCTGATTTCCACGTAATCTCCTGACATGCTCAGATGGATGGACGTCGAATACTGACTTGTATCGTGGGCTACCGGGCTGGAACAGATACCTACAGAAAACATCTCTGTGTAATTTTATTGGGATTAAATGTAATGGTGTTATCTGTCATATTGGAACCCGACACCTTGATTCTGTATCTGTTATGTTGTTAGAGGAAAGTCTCTTATACTTCCTACTGAGATGCATTGTGATCATAACTAATTTCAATCTCCTGTTACACACACACACACACACACACACACACACACACACACACACACACACACACACACACACACACACACACACACACACACACACACTCGCATTTCCTGACTTATAGCTGAACACTCCTGTCCGGTGACACAGTTGACACAGTCCGTCTCTGTCCTATTCAGACAGAGTCGGCAAATTTACCACGGTAACTCTTCCACTCTGTCCGTTGGTTTATAATGAAACTATACACCAGCCTAGCGCTCCAGTCTCCAGCAGAAACAGACCGGCCGTAGGGCAGTTCGGCAAATGCCAGATGGGCTGGTCCATTGTTAGCTGAGTGGGCCTGTCTAAATAGTTTTTTCTTGAGCAGAATTATCATTATTTGGCTAATACTGGGGGCCTTGAAGAAAACAATGGGCTAGTGTGGGGGCCTTGAAGAAAACAACGGGCTGGTGTGGGGGCCTTGAAGAAAACAACGGGCTAGTGTGGGGGCCTTGAAGAAAACAACGGGCTAGTGTGGGGGCCTTGAAGAAAACAACGGGCTGGTGTGGGGGCCTTGAGGAAAACAATGGGCCAGTGTGGGGGCCTTGAGGAAAACAATGGGCCAGTGTGGGGGCCTTGAGGAAAACAATGGGCCAGTGTGGGGGCCTTGAAGAAAACAATGGGCCAGTGTGGGGGCCTTGAAGAAAACAATGGGCCAGTGTGGGGGCCTTGAAGAAAACAATGGGCCATTGTGGGGGCCTTGAAGAAAACAATGGGCCAGTGTGGGGGCCTTGAAGAAAACAATGGGCCAGTGTGGGGGCCTTGAAGAAAACAATGGGCCAGTGTGGGGGCCTTGAAGAAAACAAAGGGCCAGTGTGGGGGCCTTGAAGAAAACAATGGGCTAGTGTGGGGGCCTTGAAGAAAACAATGGGCCAGTGTGGGGGCCTTGAAGAAAACAATGGGCTAGTGTGGGGGCCTTGAAGAAAACAATGGGCCATTGTGGGGGCCTTGAAGAAAACAATGGGCTAGTTTGGGGGCCTCAAGGAAAACCGGTGTGTTAGAAATGCCCAGGCCGATTTCTGGTCCCACTCCGTCTCTGGTCTCAAGCCCATACAGCATTATATTATATTAGATTATATCATACAAATCTCTCCTGTCATTCTCTCTCCGCAGTCTCTATGGAGTTTTTTCATTACTGGTACCTACTAAACGAGAATGCTAGAAATTAATGGAATGTCTTCTTATCCTATTAGAACCCAATGGCCTGTGGAAAGTATTGGGGGCACATACACACACACACCACTTCCCTCTGTCATCGCAATGCGTCATTAGAAGTTTTGTACATTTTTGCATTTCTAGAAAAAAATCATGCTGGTGATTCATAAATGCAGCTTTTTTTATACAACTGCATTTTTCTATGAGTATCTTGTTGTAGCTGTAACCTGATGCACCTGAGGGAGGGATGTGTGTGTTAATGTGTGTGATGAACAACAATCAGCCAGGAGCAGAGAGCTCTTACTGGCATGACATGAATGAAACAGATATTGTGAAGTGGCAAACAGATATTGAAGAGGGCCAAGCGTGTCATGATGAATGTATTATTTGACAAGTTAGATATTTTCACTCATCTTTGGTATAAAAAAAAGTTTTAAAACATTGTTCCATTTCAACTGACACTGTATTTTTTGCACACGTTATGGGGAATAGGGTGCATTATATAGGGAATAGGGTGTATTATATAGGGAATATGGTGTTATGTGGGGTGCTTCCTAGAATGAAATTCAGGCCCCTAGTCTAGGTGAATATATAGTAGGAGGAAGATAGCCTTACTGTCATAGTCCGACTTACTTCCTGTATGTCAGTTGGGATAGTGCCTTGAGTGCAGGTTGGGCCCTAGCCTGTCAGAGATGTCTTCATGGGTCTGTTCACAGTACCACAGTGTAGGAGGAGGATACTAGAGGATAACCTTCCTGTCACAGCCTGTGATTTACTACCTATCTGTCTGAAGGGGGGCTCCAGTCTCTCACTCATTCAATTACCACTGTTTTATGACTCGCAGACCATCCACAGAGCACCCATGCGCACGCGCGCGCACACACACACACACACACACACACACACACACACACACACACACACACACACACACACACACACACACACACACACACACACACACAGCATCCCCCAGAGTAAACACAGTAATCTCTGCTCAATCAAATACAGCCAGAGGGCCTCATCCAGATCGGATAACTCACAGTCCTGAGGATGCCATGCTGCCAGGCAGTCCCTACTCCCCACCTTTATTGGTTTGTTTGTGCTTTTACAGCAAATAGCTAATAACTGAGTCTGTCTGGTCTCTCTACCCACTGCTGCCACAACACATCACAACACAATACAAAGAATTGGTCTGTTTTTTTACACTCATTTTCTCCTGGCTGTCACTGAGGGAAAGAGCTGTTCGGTTGTTCACCGATAATCTGTTTATCAATATGTTTCCAAGCCCACAACCAAACATAGCATCATGTAATGTTCTACCGTCTATGTCGGAGATGAGGACAAAACAACAATCGTGATATTGATGATTTGTCAGACATTTTATTTTTATTTCCTGGCTGTCACTGTAGAAAGAGATGGTTGTCTGTCCTTCGATAAACTCGACAAAACTTGCTACCGTTAGTCCAAGTAATCACACATTACAAACATCTCATAGACCATCTATGTTGGAGATTAGAGCAAAACAACAATTATCACTGTCTAGGCTTCTCCTTATTGGTTCAATGAATCTCAATCACATGCTGGTAATGATCATAACACTCTCCTTCCACACCTTGCAATAACCCTGATGTAATGTTGACGCGCTGAGACTTCCTCCTCCGGGAGTCTCTGCAAACCTAAGAAGGATGCCGGCAATTGAACCTCTGTCGGTTGCCTGACTGCCTCTAATTTCAACCATTTGAAGCATATCTGTAATATTTTCCTGCTGCATTACCTTCGGGGTGTGTGTGTCTCTCCAAGGATGAGGAGCTTCTGAAAGAACAGATACTCGTTATCGCTTATCTCCTCAAGCGCTGCCGCGCCGACACCAGCCGGTGACGACGGTGACAGGCCTGTATAGCCTACAGTACAGCCTTGAGTCCCACTCTCTCTTCCATGTTTGTGTGGTTATATTGGACGATAGGACAGTGAAAAGAAGACAATAAAGGTATGAGTGTGAGACAGAAGGGTACTGGGTGGAGTTTGAACCCATACCAAACCAGGCCAATCAGCGTCCTGTCCAGGGGGTGTACTTATACATCAAATTGCCTCAAGTTACAACAAGAGATAAGTTCCTGACCAATGGGTTGTTCTGGCTCCTGCCCTATGGGCCGTTCTGGCTCCTGCCCTATGGGCCGTTCTGGCTCCTGCCCTATGGGCCGTTCTGGCTCCTGCCCTATGGGCCGTTCTGGCTCCTGCCCTATGGGCCGTTCTGGCTCCTGCCCTATGGGCCGTTCTCTCTCCTGCCCTATGGGCCATTTTGGCTCCTGCCCTATGGGCCGTTCTGGCTCCTGCCCTATGGGCCGGTCTGGCTCCTGCCCTATGGGTCATTCTGGCTCCTGCCCTAAGGGCCTTTCTGGCTCCTGCCCTATGGGCCGTTCTGGCTCCTGCCCTATGGGCCGTTCTGGCTCCTGCCCTATGGGCCGTTCTGGCTCCTGCCCTATGGGCCGTTCTCAAGCGAGGCTACTTACTTTACTTACTACAACTCAGGCTGCTACGTGTTGTTTTCATATTTCAGCTGAGAGTTCCCACTTAGCCACTTAGCAGGGGGGAGGAGAGGTCCCCAGATGTGAGAGCAATGGAGGGAGGGATGGTGGAGCTAGAGAACAACTGGGGGGGGGGGGGGGGGGGGGGGTTTGGGAGAGGGGTTTGTTAGTAAGAGGGACCAGAATAAGCTGTCTGTTTGTTATGTTGGCCCCCCAGGGATCCTGAGGATAGTCTACTAGGGAACTCTGGACAGGCTCCATCTGGCTCCATGCTGAGTGAGTCAGAGAGATAACACACACACACACTCTGGACCAATCACTGGGGGATGACAGATCCAGAAAAGCGTTCCTCTCTCTAGGATCACATCCTTAAAGTGGGCTATGGGGTAATGTTTCTGTTTATATATATATCTCTAATTGGGATCAGCACTTTTCCTTGACCCATGAGACCTGAGATCAGGAAAATACTCCAGTTATAAGAGAACTAAAAGTGTGTGAATGTTAAAATGAGGCCTCTGACTGGACATCATACTGTACCACAAAGTAGTTAATGACAAATGGAATACCACAGGCTATCTGCTGCTTTTTGGGGTCATTTTTCATGTCGTGAAAGATTCGATCTCACTATTTTGCTGAGAAAATCCCCCATGGTCTGAGTAATTCCCCATGAAACAAACAAAACTACCAACATGTGAGCAGAGAAAGAGAGAGAAAGAGACCGAGAAGAGAGAGTTTAGAGAGTAGAGCAGAGCAGATGGTTTCCCTCCTCTCCACTTTTCCTGCCGCTGCTCGGATGGACAGATCTGCCTGTTGTGAGGGAAGAAGGATCAAATGATTACTTCATCAGAATTCCAAGCAGCAACTCATACGGACAACTGATTCTCTCACTCCTCTCCCTGTACATGGCCCTGTACACACTCAGGTTGTACAACTGACGTACAACACATTTGACACAACTGTTTTAATACAGCAGAGAGTTTGTCTACACAATTTTACTTAAACAAAGGTTGTCAAGAATCCGCACAATGGTTGTTTAATCGTTTTTGTGCAGTGAAGCTCTCCGTTGACCCACAACAATACCAGTTGTAACACAATCGTTGTGTCAAATAACATGTGCATCAGTTGTACAACCTGAGTGTATACAGGGCCCCTGATTAGCATTTGACCTGCTTTGTGTCTTATTTTTTATATTCCCCACATCCATCCATCCACCCACCCTTGCTGACCACCCATCCTTGCTGACCACCTTCCACTAACTAGAAGCACTAGCATTTCACTACACTCGCATTAACAGCTGCTAACCATGTGTATGTGACCAATAAAATCTGATTTGATTTGACCCATCCGTCTCCCCACCCACCCATCCATCCACCCATCCTTCCATCCATCCATCCTTCCTTCTATCCACCCATCTTTCCTTCCATCCACCCACCCATCCTTCCATCCTTCCATCCACTAACCACAAGCTCTAAGGATATAAGGCCTCTTTGTAAATCAAAAACATGAGGCATATTTATGCCTTTTTCTCAGCGATTGTTGATGTAGAAGATGTATTTAAAAACTTCCCATTTGTCTTTCCCTGTGGGAAGGGATTGAGGGAGGGGTGAGAGGATGGAAGGATGAGAGGATAGAGGGCAGATGTGGTTGGAGCGGTAGAGGAGAGGAGAGAGAGAGCATGGAGTTGCTTCAGGGGCCAAGGCTTACTTCTAAAATGCACTCTTTGTTTTTCTCTCTCTTACACACACACACACACACACGCACGCACGCACGCACGCACACACACACACACACACACACAAACTGTATTGATTAACAATGTGTTGCTCAAAGAGAGATACAAACAAAGTGACTCCCTGCAGACTCTACAAGAGCTTCTCTTTACTATGACCTTTGCTGTGCTGCCATACAACCAATTCATTGGCATAGTTTAAAAGCCTTTTCTTCACAAATAGTAAATAAATACATGGGCTCACAAGTGGGATGGAATACAGTTTTCCACAAGCTGTCAGAAGTATTTGAATATTTTATTTTTATTTTTAATGTATGCTTTATTTAACTAGGCAAGTCAGTTCAGAACAAATTCTTATTTATTTTACAATGACGGCCTACCCCGGCCAAACCCGGACGACGCTGGGCCAATTGTACGGCGCCCTATGGGACTCCCAATCACAGCCAGATGTGATGCAGCCTGGCTGATAGTAATGGATGGATAGGTTCTGAAAAAAAGTTGAGCTATCAAGTGGAATAGAATAATCAAATGACACTAGCTGTGAACAAGTCTATCTGAAGAATAGAACAAAGCCTGTGCTTTTGAAAAAGAAGTGAGAGATTGTTTCATTATGGTTGTGTCTAGTAGGCTTAGAGTTAAGTTAATAGACTTTGTATTTACTGTGGATCAACTATCTTATAGCATATGATCATCTCCTGTTTATGACAATTGATTATTATTTGATGTGGATTAGGTCCTATTAAACAGTAGCCAACTGTCATTGTTAATTCAATCTAAAGATTGATAAAAGCTTCCAACTGAACCTATTTGCCACCCATTTCCCAGATCAAATAAACGTACAGTATAAACACAGAGAGAGAGAGCGAGAGAGAGAGAGAGAGAGCGAGAGATAGACACACACACACAGTCTTGTAACAAATATAGTATATTTGCTAATGCACCTGTTTTTCGTTTTAAGTGCCACGCGACAAGGCTCAATCCCAGCTTAAATATTTGCTCGTCATGTAGGTTTAACATCCGCATTGTTCTTCTAGCTCTCCGAGGTGCATTAAATAACATGTACGAGTAACCACCTCTCTTAGATTACGTCCCAAATGGAAACCATTGCGTCCCAAATGGCCAATAGGGCTCTGGTCAAAAGAAGTGCACTATGTAGGGAATATGGTGCGGTTTGGGAAGCATCCCTTTCAAGCTCTCTCATGGAGCGCAGCACAAAGAGCACTCCAAAAACCAGCCCAAATACAACACCCCTCACTGTTTATATCCTCTCCTTCTTTGATAGATAGGAACATGAAGTTTGTATACGATAAAAAATATACTAATGCTCAATTTTACATCATATTCATTTGTTTTGTGTTGTTTTTATATATATTGTTGTCTACATTTACCCTTTTGTGGATCAGTGAAGTAATTTAAGATCAATCTTATGTTACATGTCTGTCTGGTAAACCCATAACAGAAATGACATTTATATTGTGTGTTTTCCTTTAATCCTGTAACAGCAATGACACACAGCCTGGTATGTGACTGGTATCAACGTGAAACATGGTCACTCGCTTTTTTCCAGGAAATACAATTATTTAGATGATGTACACAGTGTGTGTGTGCCACAGGAGGCTGCTGAGGGGAGGAAAGCTCGTAATAATGGCTGGAATGGAGTCAATGGAATGGCATCAACACATGGAAATCACAGGTTTAATGTATCTGATACCATTCCACCTATTCTGCTCCAGCCATTACCACGAGCCCATCCTCCTCAATTAAGGTGCCACCAACCAAATCAATTTAGAGTTTCCCTCTGTCTCAATATAAATTATTATAAAAACGTATTGCAACCAATAGAATGGTATATATATGGGGATACAACAATCCCAGCTCTGCAGATTTTGCAGCGACAAGACAGAATCATTAGATCTGTTTTGATACTGTCCATATGTAGCTTGTTTTTGGTTGCAGGTCCAGGAACGGATGAGGGGTGAAAAATGGGGTGAAAAAAAGGGGTAAAAAATCTAAAAAAGGCCTCCCGGGTAGCGCAGTGGTCTAGGGCACTACATTGCAGTGCTAGCTGTGCCACCAGAGACTCAAGGTTCGTGCCCAGGCTCTGTCGCAGCCGGCCGCGACCAGGAGGTCCGTGGGGCGACGCACAATTGGCCTAGCGTCGTCCGGGTTAGGGAGGGTTTGGCCGGTATGGATATCCTTGTCTCATCGCGCACCAGCGACTCCTGTGGCAGGCCGGGCGCAGTGCACGCTAATCAGGTCGCCAGGTGCACGGTGTTTCCTCCGACACATTGGTGCGGCTGGCTTCCGGGTTGGATGCGTGCTGTGTTAAGAAGCAGTGCGGCTTGGTTGGGTTGTGTTTCGGAGGATGCATGGCTTTTGACCTTCGTCTCTCCCGAGCCCGTACGGGAGTTGTAGCAATGAGACAAGATAGTAACTAACAATTGGATAAAAATAAAATAAAATAAATATTATTTTTTTAAACGAAAAAAAAAATCCCCAATAATGTCCTAATGCACTTGAAGAAACTTTAAAAGTTCTTTAAATTTTCTGTATTGACTGACCTTCAAGTTTTAAAGTAATAATGAACTGTCGTTTCTAGTTGCTTATTTGAGCTGTTCTTGCCAGAATATGGACTTGATCTTTTATCAAATATGGCTATCTTCTGTATATCCCCCTACCTTGTCACAACACAACTGATTGACTCAAATGCATTAAGGAGGAAATAAATTCCACAAATTAACTTTTAAGAAGGCAAACCTGTTAATTGAAATGCATTCCAGGTGACTACCTCATGAAGCTGGTTGAGAGAACGCCAAGAGTGTGCAAAGTCATTAAGGCAATGGGATGCTACTTTGAAGAATCTCAAATATAAATATATTTGGATTTATTTAACACTTTTTTGGTTACTACATTATTCCATATGTGTTATTTCATAGCTTTTATGTCTTCACTATTATTTTACAATGTAGAAAATAGTACAAATAAAGAAATACACTTGAATTAATAGGTGTTCTAAAACTTTTGACCGGTAGTGTATATGGGGGATTGGAAATGATGGAGACAATTAAATCTATCTGCAATATTAAAGCTGATCCACCCCCTAAAAATAAATGAAAAAATAAATCATTAAAATAAAGTGCCACCAGCCTGTGGTGTGTCTTTGCCTCTCTCTCTCTCTTTCTCTTTCTCTCTCTCTCTCTCTCTCTCTCTCTCTCTCAAACACATACAGATGCAAGTAAACACACACACACACACACACACACACACACACACACACACACACACACACACACACACACACACACACACACACACACACACACAGCGTCACAGGTTGTCGAGCAGAGTGAGAATAGAGTGTGAGAAAGAGAGAGAGCGTGAGAAAGAGAGAGAGTGAGAGAGAGAGGGGAAACAACCCTTACAGAATTTTTTTTTCGAATTTCACTTGATCACATGTGAAGTGTTCCAAAAACACGTTTTCATGTGTTCACGTGGTCTTATGTAAAGTTTATATGATAATGTGACAACATGTAAACCAACGTGATAACATGGAACTATACGTGTTAATACATGTGATCACATGTGAAGTGTTCCAAATGAACATTTTCACATGATTTCACATGTGAAATTTCAAAATGTCACTCTGATTAAAACAGATAAGAGCCTTGTGATGATGACTGTAACGTTATTACTCACTGACTGTGTGTGTGTGTGTGTGTGTGTGTGTGTGTGTGTGTGTGTGTGTGTGTGTGTGTGTGTGTGTGTGTGTGTGTGTGTGTGTGTGTGTGTGTGTGTGTTGCTGTCAAAAAGGAAGGGAAGTTGCTGTCAGAAAGCATTTGTAATGCTAATGAGAAATAGTGAATTTGAACATTTAGCTGGTGCTAATAAAAGAAGATAAGAAGTTTTACATTTTTCAAAGTAAGTCATGTTTTTCACTTGAAGTGAGAAAGAGACTTGTTTCCTCTACCTTCTTGCTTGTATCCGACTATGGTGATACCTTGTACATGTATGCCCCTGTTGCGTCATTACGTATGCTTGACACTGTGTATCATGGGACACTGAGGTTTATTACGAACACCAAAACCCTCACTCATCACTGTACCCTCTATATGACAGTGGCTGGCCTTCCTTAGCTCTTCAGGGAGACAGAGACTATGTCATTGCTATGTTTTTATTTATAAGGCCATACTGAGACAGCTCCCATTTTACCTGTGAATCTACATTGTCCAGCAGGCTAATGGCAATTATCTCCTATGCTCACAGGAATGTATCTAAGGCCCGTACAGAGCTAGGTAAAAAAGCATTCAAGTAGCCCCCTCTGCCCCCTCTACTAGGAACGAGATACAAAAAGACTTGAAAGTACAGGAGCTCATCTCCTCAAATTATTTTATAGCTAGGGTAAAATCTGTTGTGGGAATTGATTTAGCGGGCTCTCAATGTTTTGACCCTTATTTGAACCCCTCCTCCCAAACCCTATGTGTCTGTTCAATGTGTAAACTGATGTTTTTCAACTGTAGTGCTTTGTGTTTTATGTTGTAAATGACGGAAATGTTGTGTGCTGTTTTTTTGGCCAGGTCTCTCTTGGAAAACATATGTTTAATCTCAATGAGCCTAACCTGGTAAAATAAAGGTAAAATAATAAATTATATATATATTTATTTTATGTATTGTTCTGTTTGCTCTTTCTCAGTAACACACACACACACACACACACACACACACACACACACACACACACACACACACACACACACACACACACACACACACACACACACACACACACACACACACACACACACACACACACACACAATCAGTATTTAACATTGCATTCACTGTTGACACATGCAAGAACTCTGAGTACAGTGCAAAAACAACAGAATTAGTCAGTCAGGTAAATGAAAACACATTTCAGTTGAATGGATTCAGTTGTGCAACTGACTAGGTATCCCCTTTCCCTTCCCTACTCCTATTCTCACGTTAGACAGCCACGCTTCACACTATTTGCTAACACCATGTGTCTGTGTGTGTGTAAATCTTGGTGGGGCCCCCAAAAAATTATACATGCCAGCAAAGCCATTACATAACACTAAACAATACATTAATTGCACTATAACGGTGACAAACAGTGCCCACAAGCTGTTACGTCCTACATAAAGCCGTCCCAACAGCAGAGCTTTCTTTTCAGCCACTGCTACACCTGGCTATCAGCAAAACAGTTCATTCAGCCTCATTTACTGCCTTTTAAAAAACATAGCTGATATGGCTGACTTGCTTAAACAAATGTGGTTTCTACTGACAATTGAGATGTACAAACTATGGCATAATGGGACAACGAGCGGATAAGAGGTCATCTGTAATTTCGATTGACTTAGTTAATACAACTATTTGTTCAGCCCTTTTGAAATGTACAGTGACAGAATTCAGAACATGGGCCGTTTGTACAGTATTCTCCCTGTACACCAAGTCAGAATCGTGGGACAAATAAAGGGGCATATAAGCAGATAATGAAAGCTCTTACAATATTCGATGATGACATTTCTCGAAAACAGGCTATAGGCTACATGTATGTGGACCCCATTCAAATGTGTGGAGTTGGCTATTTCAGCCACACCTGTTGCTGATGGGTGTATAAAATCGAGCACACAGCCATGCAATCGCCGTAGACAAACATTGTCAGTAGAATGGCCCGTACTGTAGAGCTCAGTGACTTTCAACGTGGCACAGTCATGGGATGCCATTTTTCAAACAAGTCAGTTCGTCAAAATGTTGCCCTATTAGAGCTGACCCAGTTAACTGTAAGTGCTGTTATTGTGAAGTTGAAACGTCTAGGAGCAACAACGGCTCAGCCGTGAAGTGGTAGGACACACAAGCTCACAAAACGGGACCACCAACTGCTGAAGCACGTAGGGATTTAAAATAGTTTGTCCTCGGCTGCAACACTCACTACCGAGTTCCAAACTGCCTCTAAAAGCAACATCAGCCCAAAAACTGTTAGTCGGGAGCTTCGTGAAATGGGTTTCCATGGCCGAGAATCGCACACAAGCATAAGATCACCACGCGCAATTCCAAACATTAGCTAGAGTGGTGTAAAGCTCACCGCCATTGGACTCTGGAGGAGTGGAAACGCGTTCTCTGGAGTGATGTATCACGCTTCACCATCTGGCAGTCTGATGGATGAATCTTGGTTTGGCGGATGCCAGGAGAACGCTACCTGCCCCAATGCATAGTGCCAACTGTAATGTTTGGTGGAGGAGGAATAATGGTCTGGGGATGTTTTTCATGGTTCGGCTAGCCTCCTTAATTCCAGTAAAGGGAAATCTTAACGCTACAGCATACAATGACATTCTAGACGATTCTGTGATTCTAACTTTGTGGCAACAGTTTAGGGAAGGCTCTTTCCTGTTTCAGCATGACAATGCCCCCGTGCACAAAGCGCAGTCCATACAGAAATGGCCCTGACTTCAACCCCATCGAACACCTTTGGAATGAATTGGAACGCCGACTGCGAGCCAGGCCTAATCGCCCAACATCAGTGCTTGACCTTACTAACGTTATTGTGGCTGAATGGAAGCAAATCCCCACAGCAATGTTCCAACATCTAGTGGAAAGCCTTCCCAGAAGAGTGGAGGCTGTTATAGCAGCAAAGGGGGGACCAACTCCATATTAATGCCTATGATTTTGGAATGCGATGTTCGACAAGCAGGTGTCCACATACTTTTGGTCATATAGTTTATTTAGGGTAAAATCTATTGTGGAAAATGATTTAGCGGGCTGTCAATGTTTTGACCCTTATTTAAACCCCTCCTCCCAAACCCTATGTGTCTGTTCAATGTGTAAACTGATGTTTTTCAACTGTAGTGCTTTGTGTTTTATGTTGTAAATGACTGAAACTTTGTGTGCTGTTTTTTTTTGGCCAGGTCTCTCTTGAAAACATATGTTTAATCTCAATGAGCCTAACCTGGTAAAATAAAGGTAAAATAAAAATTTTAAAAATATATATATTCATTTTTTTCACATTGATCTGCTTGCCTCTTCTTAACACACACACACACACACACACACACACACACACACACACACACACACACACACACACACACACACACACACACACACACAATCAATATTTAACATTGCATTCACCGTTGACACATGCAAGAACTCTGAGTACAGTGCAAAAACAACAGAATTAGTCAGTCAGGTAAATGAAGACACATTTCAGTTGAATGAATTCAGTTGTGCAACTGACTAGGTATCCCCTTTCCCTTCCCTACTCCTATTCTCACGTTAGACAGCCACGCTTCACACTATCTGCCAACACTGTGCGTGCGTGTGTGTGTGTGTGTGTCTGTGTGTGTGTGTGTGTGTGTGTGTGTGTGTGTGTGTGTGTGTGTGTGTGTGTGTGTGATATGGTTACGCTTCATAGACCACTATAAGCCAAGCATGGGCAGTGTTCACACAGTTGTGTGTGTTGATTTATTACTGCTTGTTCAGTCAATTTAATCATCACAAAGTGCTACAGATCCTGCTCTATGTCCGGATGGGTTTAGAGTTTATCACGCCAACCTTATCAACTATGTACAGTTGAAGTCAGAAGTTTACATACACCTTAGCCAAATACATTTAAACTCAGTTTTTCACAATTCCTACATTTTATCCTAGTAAATATTCCCTGTCTTAGGTCAGTTAGGATCACCACTTTATTTTAAGAATGTGAAATGTCAGAATAATAGTAGAGAGAATGATTTATTTCAGCTTTTATTTATTTCATCACATTCCCAGTGGGTCAGAAGTTTAGATACACTCAATTAGTATTTGGTAGCATTGCCTTTAAATTGTTTAAGGTGGGTCAAACATTTCGGGTAGCCTTCCACAAGCTTCCCACAATAAGTTGGGTGAATTTTGGCCCATTCCTCCTGACAGAGCTAGTGTAACTGAGTCAGGTTTGTAGGGTTCCTTGCTCACACACACTTTTTCAGTTCTGTCCACAAATGTTCTATAGGATTGAGGTCAGGGCTTTATGATGGCCACTCCAATAGCTTGACTTTGTTGCCCTTAAGCCATTTTGCCACACCTTTGGAAGTATGCTTGGGGTCATCGTCCATTTGGAAGACCCATTTGCGACCAAGCTTTAACTTCCTGACTGATGTCTTGAGATGTTGCTTCAATATATCCACATGGTTTTCATTTCTCATGGTCATCTATTTTGTGAAGTGCAGCAGTCCCCCCCTGCAGCAAAGCACCCCCACAACATGATGCTGTCACCCCTGTGCTTCACAGTTGGGATGGTTTTCTTCGGCTTGCAAGCCTCCCCCTTTTTCCTCCAAACATAATGATGGTCATTATGGCCAAACAGTTCTATTTTTGTTTCATCAGACCGGAGGACATTTCTCCAAAAAGTACGATCTTTGTCCACATATGCAGTTGCAAACCATAGTCTGGCTTTTTTATGGCGGTTTTGGAGTAGTGGCTTCCTCAGTGCTGAGCGGCCTTTCAGGTTATATCGATATAGGACTAGTTTTATTGTGGATATAGATCATTTTGTACCTGTTTCCTCCAGCATCTTCACAAGGTCCTTTGCTGTTGTTCTGGGATTGATTTGCACTTTTCGCACCAAAGTACGTTCATCTCTAGGAGACAGAACGGGTCTCCTTCCTGAGCGGTATGACGGCTGCGTGGTCCCATGGTGTTTATACTTGCGCATTATTGGTTGTACAGATGAACGTGGTACCTTCAGGCGTTTGTAAATTGCTGCCAAGGATGAACCAGACTTGTGGAGGTCTACAAATCTTTTCTGAAGTCTGTGGCTGATTTATTTTGATTTTCCCATGACGTCATGCGAAGAGGCACTGTGTTGTTAGGCCTTGAAATGCATCCACAGGTACACCTCCAATTGACTCAAATTATGTCAATTAGCCTATCGGAAGCTTCTAAAGCCATGACATCATTTTCTGGAATTTTCCAATCTGTTTAAAGGCACAGTCAACTTAGTGTATGTAAACTTCTGACCAATTGGAATTGTGATACAGTGAATTATAAGTGAAATAATCTGTCTGTAAACAATTGTTGGAAAAATTACTTGTGTCATGCACAAAATAGATGTCGTAACCGACTTGCTAAAACTATAGTTTGTTAACATGAAATGTGTGGAGTGGTTGAAAAACTAGTTTTAATGACTCCAACCTACGTGTATGTAAACTTCCGACTTCAACTGTATGTGTCATATGAGGACAGGATGGGCTGTGTGTGTGTGTGTGTGTGTGTGTGTGTGTGTGTGTGTGTGTGTGTGTGTGTGTGTGTGTGTGTGTGTGTGTGTGTGTGTGTGTGTGTGTGTGTGTGTGTGTGTGTGTGTGTGTGTGTGTGTGGTGTGTGAGTGTGCAGAGGACTAAAATCACTAATGGAACTCAAAGAAGAGAACTTTCCCCTTGAGTCGATTGACTCTAATTTAATTAGCTTAATACAACCTCATCAAAATCCATCCGTTTTAGATAGAGATATCTGTTTCTGCATGGGCTACTGTCCGCAGACCGTCAGCCTTCCATCTGCGGTGGAAGCTGGTAGAGCTACACCAGGAGACATCCCGGAAGTCTGTCTTCTCGTGTAAATGTCTGTAGCGACCAAACAGTATGCGCTACAAACTAATATGACCCCACTGTAGAAAGAGGAGACTCTCACGAACACGTACATGTCAGATTTTGCTCTACGATGCTTACAAGCTTCACAAGATTCGTCTGAAGTAACCCTGTACCAGTTTTAAAAAAGGAATGGAAGCATGGAGGCACTTTAGTGCCAAATAAAGGGTTAAATATGTGTAAAGAAATCTATAATAATTTCCTGAGCTTTCTTATAGCTCTCAGATATAGGACAGACACTTCAAAATACGCTTCCTTTTAATGTATTTTTTGACTATCTGTTATTCAATGTGTTGTTATGGGCTATTAAGGGCTAATAGCAGGAAAGCCAAATGTAATGTTTCATCAAATTGTTATTTTTGTTGGGTCCTAAAATTAAACAATTCCTTGGTATGACCATCTTAAAACAATTACATATGTTAGCTTATTGGAAACCCAGCCCCGGGCCCATAGACTCTCAGGGGTTTAACGGGAAAAGAGCACGCGGCAAAGAACCAACAGCAGTGCCAGTAACAATAAACCATGTCTACAGGATGAACCTGCCCCCACCTAGACAACCTCTGCAGGTCACCGATTGGCCTATTCAGCCATCTCCAGACCAATAGCAAGCCAGACCCACACCACAACCCGAACACAGTATACTTGGAAGGAACCACACTGGACTAAGAGGGATCCCAAAGGAAGGTGTGTGATTATGCACATCCACGTGTGTGTGTGTGTGTGTGTGTGTGTGTGTGTGTGTGTGTGTGTGTGTGTGTGTGTGTGTGTGTGTGTGTGTGTGTGTGTGTGTGTGTGTGTGTGTGTGTGTGTGTGTGTGTGTGTGTGTGTGTGTGTGTGTGTGTGTGTGTGTGTGTGTGTGTGTGTGTGTGTGTGTGTAAAGGGCTTAATACGTAGAGAGATTAGCTGTACATGTCAGCTTACTCGGAATTTCCTGAAAACATGGTACTGAGTGTGCTAACAGGGTTTAAATTTGTCACGTTTTACTCAGTGGATACATTATATTTGCATACTCTCTACATGACATTTTTGCATAATTATTTCAAATGGGTAAAATGCTCCACAGCTCCAAGATGAAGGAACCCTTTGATTCTAACACAGCCGTGACGTACTATGTTCTTTGTGTACGTGACAGGAATGTGACAAACGTACAGTCACTGAACTCGACAAGTACTCAGGGTTTCATTCTCAACTTCAAATGTGACGACTGTAAAGTTCAGGAATATGATTCGTTGAATGTTGGTTGAGTCCAAAACAACAGTCGTTCTTAACTGTGCTTCATACAACTATATTAAATAATAGGAATTTCAGTCTCAGTTACATGTCGAACACATACATCTTATTGAAAACAACATCTATTACACTGACTTATGCAAGTCATTGACTCTACAGGACACAAAAATACTCATTTCCATCTTAAATTCAGCCTGACAACCAAACACACGTACACTCACTGAACTTGTACATAATCCATTAAACGCCAAGTCTAATTCATCAGTCTAAAACAACAGCCATTATGGTGATTCATATCAACACACAACACTGAGGGGGAGAACCAACCATCCATCCATAATGGAGTGGACCTGTAGCTGGCCCATTATCCCCACATTAGAACTTGGAGAAATGCCTTATTTGTCATGGTTACGTTTCCTGTCTGTCAGCGTGTTCTAGAACACGCAGCTCCAAATTACCCATGAGAGGGATACTTGGAGGGGTGTAATCACCCAGGTGCTACGACCTCCATTAGGTTCGCTAGTACACACACAAGCGCATACGTGCACCGTGCATACAGAACACGTGCGCGAACACACTAGCAGGCATGTACACAGATTTCTCTCTCTCTCGTGTACAGTATGTTCCATACTTGAGATATGAGATGACAGTGTGTGTGTGTGTGTTTGTGTGTGTGTGTGTGTGTTTGTGTAATAGTTGTGTTATGTTCAGCTCAGCCTTCCAGCCATTATGTTCAGTAAAGGGAAGGGTGAGGTACATTAGAAGGAGAGGTGACAGATGATTCCGACATCAGCGGCTGATTTGCACTGGACCTTTGTCAGACTCTTGGACTTCATCCACCTTTATCATCCTCCTCCACTAATGCTAGAGAGGGTTGAAAGGTCACTCGTTCACTGTTGTTGGCATTAGATCATCTACTATTATATTTTCACATTGTTTGTCAGTTGATGTAAAATGTGTGGACCTGGTTGGTCATTTGAGCTCGTGGTGTGGTTATGAAATATGGACCCACCTGATGGAATTTTATCATCTGTAAAAAAAAATGTGTTGTTTATTAGTTGTTATATGTGTATCTATGGACCCCGATGACCAGCTGCATTTGATCATATACTATAGATTTTAAGGAAACTAATCCTGAAAATCAAATTAGAACCTTGTATGGCAGAAGAAGATTTGTACAAAAATCGAATAAGTATCTGGTAAGATGTTTTCCTGATACAGTGCCTTCGGAAACTATTCATACCCCTTGACTTTTTCCACATTTTGTTAAGCCTTATTCTAAAATGTATTAATTATTTTTTCCCCCTTATCAATCAACACACAATAACCCATAATGACAAAGCAAAAACTGTTTATCAAATTTAGGAAATTAATAAAAATAAAAAAAGGAAATTCAACATTAACGTAAGTATTCAGACCCTTTACTCAGTACTTTGTTGAAGCACATTTGGCAGCAATTACAGCCTTGAGTCTTCTTGGGTATGACGCTACAAGCTTGGCACACCTGTATTTGGGGAGTTTCTCCCATTCTTCTCTGCAGATTCTCTCAAGCTCTGTCAGGTTGGATGGGGAGCGTTGCTGCACAGCTATTTTTAGGTCTCTCCAGAGACATTCGATCTGGTCCAAGTCCAGGCTCTGGCTAGGCCACTCAAGGACATTCAGAGACTTGTCCCGAAGCCACTGCGTTGTCTTGGCTGTGTGCTTTGGCTCATTGTCCTGTTGGAAGGTAAACCTTCGCCCCAGTCTGAGGTCCTGAGCACTCTGGAGCAGGTTTTCATCAAGGATCTCTCTGTATTTTGCTCAGTTCATCTTTGCCTCAAACCTGATAAGTCTCCCAGTCCCTGCCACTGAAAAACATTCCCACAGCATGATGCTGCCACCACCATGCTTCACCGTAGGGATGGTGCCAGGTTTCCTCCAGACGTGACGTGTGGCATTCAGGCCAAATAGTTCAATCTTGGTTTCATCAGACCAGAGAATCTTGTTTCTCATGCACATTTTTGGCCTGCTGGAGGTCATTTTGCAGGGCTCTGGCAGTGCTACTCCTTGCACAAAGGCGGAGGTAGCGGTCCTGCTGCTGGGTTGTTGCCCTCCTACGGCCTCCTCCACGTCTCCTGATGTACTGGCCTGTCTCCTAGTAGCGCCTCCATGCTCTGGACACTACGCTGACAGACACAGCAAACCTTCTTGCCACAGCTCGCATTGATGTGCCATCCTGGATGAGCTGCACTACCTGAGCCACTTGTGTGGGTTGTAGACTCCGTCTCATGTTACCACTAGAGTGAGAGCACTGCCAGCATTCAAAAGTGACCAAAACATCAGCCAGGAAGCATAGGAACTGATAAGTGGTCTGTGGTCACCACCTGCAGAATCACTCCTTTATTGGGGGTGTCTTGCTAATTGCCTATAATTTCCACCTTTTGTCTATTCCATTTGCACAACAGCATGTGCAATTTATTGTCAATCAGTGTTGCTTCCTAAGTGGACAGTTTGATTTCACAGAAGTGTGATTGACTTGGAGTTAAATTGTGTTGTTTAAGTGTTCCCTTAATTTTTTTGAGCAGTGTACTTCCCACCACCACCACCACCATCACCATCACCAGCACAACCAAGGCACAGTAATGCTAGCTACGCTGCAAAGGCTGTTAGGTTAGCCACGTGGGAATCCAGAAATACCTTATTCCCATGCCCAGGATCTACCAGTGGAGGCAGGTGGGAAGAAATATAGGAGGACGGGCTCATTGGAGTGGAATAAATGGAACGGAGTCAAACATGTGGTTTCCATATGTTTGATGTTTGATACCGTTCCGTTGATTCCATTCCAGCCATTCCAATGAGCCTGTCCCTCTATAGCTCCTCCCAACAGCCTCCACTGGAATCTACCCACGACCCAAACCACCTCGAATTCCCAGTAACGTTATGCAGCAACGGCTCTTGGCCTCATCAATTGGGTTCAATCATCCAGCAATACTGGTCTTCTACCCAAACACAGGCACGCACTCACAGGCACACACAGGCACACACACACACACACACACACACACACACACACACACACACACACACACACACACACACACACACACACACACACACACACACACACACACACTAACATCCCCAAGCATAAGAAACAGGCAAACAACTAGACAAAAGAGATGAGGGAAGTTGAATGTGAATATGTCAATAAGTAGTTCTCATTAACTTAAGTTCATTAATTATTAATTATGATTACCATACATTTTCATCACATTCGGTAGGTAGACTACTTGACCTCAAATAGGTAAATACTTTTTTGGGGGGGGAAAGGTGTATTGTGTTATTAGAAAATACCACTGGTCATTAGATCACTGTACCAGACAGAACATTTAGAATGTTACATTTCCTCTTCTCCTCCTCCCTTTCTCTCTCCCCTCCTCTCCGTCGCCTATGCTGTCCTGTCCTTATCTCCCTCGCCTCTCCTAAATTATTGATCTTCCTGGCAGCAATACTGAGAGACGAGATGTATTGGGTCTATGGGTGAAGGTTAGAATGTGCAAATGAGGTGCGATGCGAGTCGTACTTTGTTAAAGGATGCCAGTCATTAACAGAAGGGCGTGTGTGTGTATGTGTGTGTGTGTGTGTGTGTGTGTGTGTGTGTGTGTGTGTGTGTGTGTGTGTGTGTGTGTGTGTGTGTGTGTGTGTGTGTGTGTGTGTGTGTGTGTGTGTGTGTGTATGTCAATGGCAATAAAAAATGCATTGTCTGGATGGTACATTGGGTTCTTTAGTTTGTTCTCTGGACTGACATGAAAGAGCACAGAATATGTTATCATAAATATCCATGTGTCTTTATGCTACTGGAAATATCATCCACGTTTTGGCACGCCTGCCTTCTCCATGAAATGACTAAACAACAGTTGAAGAATATCTGATCTGTCTGCTCAGACAGATCATACAGCCTATTCTGTGTCTCTCTGCAAACTCTCTTTCTCCCATAAACTGTTTTCAAAAATGATCTCAAAGTGATGGTGCTATTTCCTGTGTTTGCGCCGGCTCACGCACAGCAGCGCAAGAAACCCACAGCGGAATCACAATTCTCCACAACCTCCAATTTCATGTAAACGGTAACCAAGCAACCCACGGAAACACAATTATCATTCATGCGGTGTGAGCATTCCCTTTTTATACCATTTTCCTTTCCTCCCTTCCTCCCCCCACTCAATTTACACAGGTAACATCCCAAATGGCACCCTATTGCCTATATAGTGCACTACTTTTGACCAGAACCCTATGGGCCCTAGTGCACCATATAGTGAATAGGTGACCATTTGGGATGAAGGCGAACATAAAAGCGGTATTTGAATAAAGGGAGAGGTATTGTCAATACCCGTGGGGAAATGGCGGTAAATGTAATTTCCTGCAATTTACACCTAGCAGCATCAAACAGACAGATAGTCCTACCTGTCTGTCTTGTCCTGAAAGCGGGGTGGAATCAACAATGTTCTATGGTGAAGCAGGCGACAGCAGACACTTGTCCTCAGATTTGAAAGACACATTACAAAGTCTATATTGGAGAGAAAGACAACGAGAGAAGGGGAGGGTAAAATAGAGAGAAAGATGGATGGGGAAGGAGGATAAGAGAGAGACTGAGGTAGAGAAAGAAAGAGATGGGTAGAGAAAGAAAGAAAGAGAGAGAGATACAATAGAGAAAATATAGCAAGAGAACAAAAATGGGTGAGATTGTAAGGGGAACCCCCCCACCCCCCCCACCCCCCCGTAGCATTGTTAGCACGGCTCATATAGATTAGCCTGATTCTGCTGGCTCATTTGGCAGCTCTAGTAGGTCTAGTACACGTTGTACACACACACATACACACTGCTTCATTTGGCAGCTCTAGAAGGTACTCTGTACTCCTGTTCTTCTGGGTCTGGTTCATTATGCATCAAATGTTTCAACAACAAAAAAACAGACTGAAATGGAAGGTCTTTACCTGAACTTGTCCAATAAGAAATGCTCGTTTTAGTTTCCGGTTGCAAAACATTTTGCTACAGTGTGCCAAATGAATATGAACCTGTACTCCTGTCCCCATCCCCAGTCCCAATCCGTGGGTGGACACTTCCTGATTAAACAGATTGGGTAAACACTGGCGAGCTAGGAGGCAGGCGGCTGACTCCCAATTGGCACCCTATTCACTATACAGGCCCATGGGGCTCTGGTCAAAGGAAGTGCACGATATAGGGAATATGGTGCCATTTGGGATGCACCCCCTGCTCCATGAATAGGGTTAGGATGTCCTGTACATAACGTGACACATGGTGAAGAGTTTAGAAAAGAGTAGGGCGTCTAGACAGCTCGCTCTCTCTTTCTTTTGCTCACTCACTCTACCACTTTCTGTCGCTCCACCTCTTGCCTCCTAAAACTAACAACATAGTTTGTAAGGGAGGAGACTTGGGCATTAGACCAATTTTAGAGTCAGAGGAGGGGTGGTAGGAATATCTTTTTGTTTGGGGAGCTGTCTACAGTATCACAGTGACATGGAAGGAGCAGCTTGTTCTGGCCTTGTGAGTGGTGTTACAGACAGAAAGAGCAAGAGAGAGAGGGAGAGAGAGAAAGAGGTACTGGGACTCACAAACAAAAACAGACCCCACAAAGCCCCAGGACTGCAATACAATTAGACCCAACCAAATCATGAGAAAACAAAAAGATAATTACTTGACACAAAAACTGAGCAAACTGGAAAGCAATTTGGCACTAAACAGAGAGTAGACAGTAGCAGAATTCCTGACAACTGTGACTGACCCAAAATTAAGAAAAGCTTTGACTTTGTACAGACTCTGTCACACCCTGATCTGTTCCACCTGTCTCGTGCTTGTCTCCACCCCCGACCAGGTGTCTCCTATTTTCCCCATTATCTCTTGTGTATTTATACCTGCGTTTTCTGTCGGTCTGTTGCCAGTTCGTCTTGTCTCGTCAAGTAGTCCCAGCGTGTTTTTCCTTCTCTCTAGTCTCGACGGTTCCCTTTCATCACATTTCCAGTGGGTCAGAAGTTTACATACACTTAATTAGTATTTGGTAGCATTGCCTTTAAATTGTTTCACTTGGGTCAAACATTTCGGTTAGCCTTCCACAAGCTTCCCACAATAAGTTGGGTGAATTGTGTCCCATTCCTCCTGACAGAGCTGAGTTAACTGAGTCAGGTTTGTAGGCCTCCTTGCTCGCACACGCGTTTTCAGTTCTGCCCACAAATTTTCTATAGGATTGAGATCAGGGCTTTGTGATGGCCACTCCAATACGATGACGTTGTTGCCCTTAAGCCATTTTGCCACACCTTTGGAAGTATGTTTGGGGTCATTGTCCATTTGGAAGACCCATTTGCGACCAAGCTTTAACTTCCTGACTGATGTCTTGAGATGTTGCTTCAATATATCCACATCATGCAGCAGTCCTTCCTGCAGCAAAGCACCACCACAACATGATGCTGCCAACCACGTGCTTCACAGTTGGGATGGTGTTCTTCGGCTTGCAAGCCTCACCCTTTTTCCTCCAAACATAACGATGGTCATTATAGCCAAACAGTTATATTTTTGTTTCATCAGACCAGAGGATATTTCTCCAAAAAGTACGATCTTTGTCCCCATGTGCAGTTGCAAACCATAGTTTGGCTTTTTTATGGCGGTTTTGGAGCAGTGGCTTCTTCCTTGCTGAGCGGCCTTTCAGGTTATGTCGATATAGGACTCGTTTTACTGTGGATATAGATACTTTTGTACCTGTTTCCTCCAGCATCTTCACAAGGTCCTTTGCTGCTGTTCTGGGATTGATTTGCACTTTTCGCACCAAACTATGTTCATCTCTAGGAGACAGAAAGCGTCTCCTTCCTGAGTGGTGTGACGGCTGCGTGGTCCCATGGTGTTTATACTTGCGTACTATTGTTTGTACAGATGAACGTGGTACCTTCAGGCGTTTGGAAATTGCTCCCAAGGATGAACCAGAGGTCTGAGGTCTTGGCTGATTTATTTTGATTTTCCCATGATGTCAAGCAAAGAGGCACTGAGTTTGAAGGTAGGCCTTGAAATACATCCACAGGTACACCTCCAATTGACTCAAATTATGTCAATTAGAAGCTTCTAAAGCCATGACATAATTTTCTGGAATTTTCCAAGCTGTTTAAATATGTATGTATGTAAACATCTGACCAACTGGAATTGTGATACAGTGAATGATAAGTGAAATAATCTTTCTGTAAACAATTGTTGGAAAAATGACTTGTGTCATGCACAAAGTAGATGTCCTAACCGACTTGCCAAAAGTATAGTTTGTTAACAAGAAATTTGTGGAGTGGTTGAAAAACGTGTTTTAATGACTCCAACCTAAGTGTACGTAAACTCCCGACTTCAACTGTATCTAATACCTCTGAGACTCGAACCATCTGCCTCCTGTGTCTGCATCTGGGTCTCATCCTGTGTCTGCATCTGGGTCTCATCCTGTGTCTGCATCTGGGTCTCATCCTGTGTCTGCATCTGGGTCTCATCCTGTGTCTGCATCTGGGTCTCATCCTGTGTCTGCATCTGGGTCTCATCCTGTGTCTGCATCTGGGTCTCATCCTGTGTCTGCATCTGGGTCTCATCCTGTGTCTGCATCTGGGTCTCATCATGTGTCGTTGTAGACTCAGTGAGCATAGCCTTCTTATTGATAGAGGCCGCTGTAGGCAGACCTGGCTCTCAAGAGAAGACAGACTATGTGCACAAATGAGATGAAATCTAAGCTGCACTTCCTAACCTCCTGCTAAATGTATGACCATATTAGAGACACATATTTCCCTCAGATTACACAGATCCACAAAGAATTTGAAAACAAATCCAATTTTAATAAACTCCCATATCTATTAGGTGTGCAACCACAGCAGCAAGATTTGTGACCTGTTGCCACAAGTAAAGGGCAACCAGTGGAGCACAAACACCACTGTAATTACAACCTATTTATATCGGTTTATTCATTTTCCCTTTCGTACTTCAACTATTTGCACATTGTTACAACACTGCACATAGCCAATAATGTCATTTGAAATGTCTATATTATTTCAAAACTTTCGTGAGGGTAATGTTTACTATTCATTTCTGATGGTTTATTTTCCTTTTGTTCATATGTTTCCTATGCCTGTAAAGCCCTTTGAATCAAATTGAATTAAAGGAAAGTGTGTGTAAGAGAGATAAAGACAGTGTGAGAGAGAGAAATCCATGAACACAAACAACAAGTGTGCAGTTAAAATTGGCAAAAAACACACATTTCTTCCGACAGGGCCGTGGGGTGACACAGGCATGCAGCTTAAGCCCCACCCTCTTCAACATAAATATCAACAAATTGGCGAGGGCACTAGAGCAGTATGCAGCACCCGGTCTCACCCTACTAGAATCCGAAGTAAAAGGGTCGACTGTTTGATGATGATCTGGTGCTTCTGTCACCAACCAAGGAGGGTCTACAGCAGCACCTAGATCTTCTGCACAGATTCTGACAGACCTGGGCCCTGACAGTAAATCTCAGTAAGACAAAAATAAAGGTGTTCCAAAAAAGGTCCAGTCGCCAAGACCACAAATACAAATTCCATCTCGACACCGTTGCCCTAGAGCACACAAAAAACTATACATAACTTGACCTAAACATCAGCGCCACAGGTAACTTCTACAAAGCTGTGAACGACCTGAGAGACAAGGCAAGAAGGGCCTTCTATGCCATCAAAAGGAACATAAAATGTGACATAACAATTAGGATCTGGCTAAAAATACTTGAATCGCTTATAGAACCCATTGCCCGTTATGGTTGTGAGGTCTGGGGTCCGCTCACCAACCAAGAATTCACAAAATGGGACAAATACCAAATTGAGACTCTGCATGCAGAAGTCTGCAAAAATATCCTCAGTGTATAAGGTAAAACACCACATAATGCATGCAGAGCAGAATTAGGCCGATACCCGCTAATTATCAAAGTACTGGGAAAAAAACGTTAAATTCTACAACCACCTAAAATGAGTCGATTCCCAAATCTCCCATAACAATGCCAATACCTACAGAGAGATGAACCTGGAGAAGAGTCCCCTAAGCAAGCTGGTCGTGGGGCTCCGTTCACAAACACAAACAGACCCCACAGAGCCCCAGGACAGCATCACAATTAGACCCAACCAAATCATGAGAAAACAAAAAGATAATTACTTGACACATTAGAAAGAATTAACAGAAAAACTGAGCAAACTAGAATGTTATTTGGCCTTAAACAGAGAGTACACAGTGGCAAAATACATGACCACTGACTGATCCAAACTTAAGGAAAGCTTTGCCTATGTAAAGACTCAGTGAGCATAGCCTTGCTATTGAGAGAGGCCGCCGTAGGCAGACATGGCTCTCAAAAGAAGACAGGCTATGTGCACACTGCCCACAAAATGAGGTGGAAACTGAGCTGCACTTCCTAACCTCCTGCCAAATGTATGACCATATTAGAGACACATATTTCCCTCAGATTACACAGATCCAAAGAATTTGAAAACAAATCCAATTTTGATAAACTCCCATATCTACCGGGTGAAATACCACAGTGTGCCATCACAGCAGCAAGATTTGTGACCTGTTGCCACAAGAAAAGGGCAACCAGTGAAGAACAAACACCATTGTAAAAACAACCCATATTTATGTTTATTTATTTTCCCTTTTGTACCTTAAAACTTCTTATGGCTGCAAGGCAAAGTGTTGAGTAGCCAGTGAAATCGTGCCCATTTCAAACGGCCTCCTACTCAAATCTTGCTCGTACAATATGAATATTATTATTATTTTTGGATAGAAAACACTTTCTAGTTTCTAAAACAGTTGGAATTATTTCTCTGAGTGAAACAGAAGTCCTTCTGCAGCACTTTTCCTGACCAGGAAGTGAAATGTCAGAAATCAATGCTCTTTTCAACTTGATGCCTATACATGGTCTTGACACTTAGGAGTCTGCTGACACTCTATACGCCTTCCTATTGGTGTAAAGAGGATGTCAGAGAAGACATTTTTGTGCTCATCTTGTTCTGTGGTGGAAAAAAAACTATTTATTTGACGTGACCGTCCACTTCCGGTACTCTGAAGGAAGTGGGATTGACTTCTGTTTTGCCTTCGTAACGAACGGCTAACATCTTTTTTGATACATGTGACCATATCATCGTAATGTTTGTTTTTTCAATATAGTTTAACCAGATTATTGAAACTTTATTCGGGAGTTTTGCCGTGTTCCGTCCTCTGACTGTGTTTACGTTGGAGAAATTTATGCCACTCGGCTAGTGCCAATGCTAATTGAAGAGGGAAATTTGCCATTCTGAATCGAAACAACGACTCATCTGGACAGAGGACACCTTCTTCAACATTCTGATGAAAGATCAGCAAAAGTAAGACCCATTTTATGATGTTATTTCATATATCTGTCGTGCATGTGAACTGGCCGTGGGCGCCCAATTGTGTCTGTCTATTGTAGCTACGCTAATATAGCGATACATTTTGTTTTCGCTGTAAAACATTTAATAAATCTGAAATATTGTTTGGAATCACAAGATGCCTGTCTTTCAATTGCTGCAGACTATGTATTTTTCAGAAATGTTTTATGATGAGTAATTAGTTATTTGACGTTGGTGTCTGTAAATATTATGGCTGCTTTCGGTGCAATTTCGGATTGTAGCTGAAATGTAAACTATGGTTTATACATGAAATATGCACATTTTTCGAACAAAACATATGCTATACAATAAATATGTTATCAGACTGTCATCTGATGAATTTGTTTCTTGGTTAGTGGCTATTTATATCTTTATTTGGTCGAATTTGTGATAGCACCTGATGGAGTAAGAAACTGATGGAGTTAGAAAAGTTGTGTCTTTTGCTAACGTGGTTAGCTAATAGATTTACATATTTTGTCTTCCCTGTAAAACATTTAAAAAATCGGACATGTTGGCTTGATTCACAAAATGTGCACCTTTCATCTGGTGTCTTGGACTTGTTAATGTGTGAAAGTTAAATATAAAAAAAAAAAATGATTTTGAATTTCGCGCCCTGCACTTTGAGCTGGATGTTGTCATAAGTGTACCGGTGTCGGGTTGCCCCCGTAAAAGGTTAACCATTTGCACATCGTTACAACACTGTATATACACATAATATGACACTGTAATGTCTTTATTCTTTTGGAACTTCTGTGAGTAAAATGTTTACTGTTCATTTTTATTGTTTACTTCACTTTTGTATATTATCTACTTCACTTGCTTTGGCAATGTTAACATATGTTTCCCATGCCAATAAAGCAGAGATAGTTAGTGTGAGAGAGAGAGAGAGAGAGAGTCAGCCCAAATGACCACTTCTACTGTAGTCTTCCCAGGGGTTTCCAGGCTAACCAAGAGAGTAAGGATTTTGTGGTTTCCCTTTGTCATCAAGGGTTCAAGATCTGCCAACTGCTCACATGGAAACTAGAATGCTATCCGCTCGAAGGCCGTCCCATGATCTACTGTCCCAACAATGTTGTGAATCTCTAGTTTACACTGAGTGTCTGTGAATCCCATCAGCACAGTCTTCTTCTCCTCATTTCTCTCTTTCACCTTCATCCCCAGAAGGGAGGAGCAGCGTATTAATTTCTGCAGGTCAGACCCTGCCAAACACACCTTCTGTACAGGATCATTGGGAGGCTGTTCTTTGTCCACCAGGTAGAAGCGATAACCTCCTGGGGCCTCAGCCAGATAGAGGCCCTTTCCAACCTGAGTGAGGGGCCAACCAAGCCTCAGCATTGCTGAAAGCCTGGCTAGACTGCAGAGTCAAACCGAGGAAGTCGTTGCCTAGGCGATATCCTCCCACTCCATAATTGTAGATCAGTTCAGCCATGAAGTCATCATCCTCTGGCCCAAAACAGACCATTGTCTTGGTCCATTTTCCATCATAAGGGCCCTTACAAGTTGCCTTCTTTAAACTCTTTGTGACGCAAATATTGTGAGAGAGATTAGAGATATTAGATATTAGAGAGAGAGAGAGAGAGAGTTACATATAGTTAGAGAGAGAGAGAGGGAGACAGGGCAACCAGTGAAAAACAAACACCATTGTAAATACATATTTATTTTCCCTTTTGTACTTTAAAAATTTGCACATAATTACAACACTGTATATAGACATAATGATATTTGAAATGATATTTGAAATGAAATTTATTATTTTGGAACTTTTGGAAGTGCAATGTTTATTTTTGTATTGTTTATCCATTTCACTTGCTTTGGCAATGTAAACATATGTTTCCCATGCCAATAAAGCCCTGAAATTGAATTGAGAGGGAGACAGAGAGAGAGACAGAGAGAGTGAGAGAGAGAGTTAGTGAGAGAGAATGTGAGACAGAGACAGAGTGTGAGAGACAGAGCCTGAGAGACAGAGATAGTGAGAGAGAGAGAGAAAGAGAGAGAACGAAAAGCGAGAAAGAGACAGTTAGAGAAAGAGAGAGAGACAGAGATAGTTAGAGAAAGAGAGAGACAGAGATAGTTAGAGAAAGAGAGAGAGAAAGAGACAGAGAAAGAGACAGAGAAAGATGAGGTGGAAACTGAGCTGCACTTCCTAACCTCCTGCCAAATGTACGACCATATTTCCCTCAGATTACACAGATCCACAAAGAATTAGAAAACAAATCCAATTTTGATAAACTCCCATATCTATTGGGTGAAACACCACAGTGTGCCATCACAGCAGCAAGATGTGACCTCTACCACAAGAAAAGGGCAACCAGTGAAGAACAAACACCATTGTAAATACAGCCCATATTTATGTTTATTTCTTTTCCCTTTTCTACTTGAACTATTTGCACATCGTTACAACACTGCAGAGACATAATACGACTTTTGAAATGTCTCTATTATTTTGTGAGTGTAATATTTACTGTTGAAATGAATTGAAAGAGATAGACAGAAAGAAAGAAAGAGAGAGATAGTTAGAGAAAGACAGAGATAAAGAGAAAGAGAAGCAGAGAGAGAGTCAGACAAAGAGAGAGACAGGTAGGTAGAGTGAGAGAGAGGTAGAGAGAGAGAGACAGGTAGGTAGAGTGAGAGAGAGGTAGAGAGAGAGAGACAGGTAGGTAGAGCGAGAGAGAGGTAGAGAGAGAGACAGGTAGGTAGAGAGAGCGAGAGAGAGGTAGAGAGAGAGAGACAGGTAGGTAGAGAGAGAGAGAGGTAGAGAGAGAGAGACAGGTAGGTAGAGCGAGAGAGAGGTAGAGAGAGAGACAGGTAGGTAGAGAGAGCGAGAGAGAGGTAGAGAGAGAGAGACAGGTAGGTAGAGCGAGAGAGAGGTAGAGAGAGAGAGACAGGTAGGTAGAGCGAGAGAGAGGTAGAGAGAGAGAGAGACAGGTAGGTAGAGAGAGCGAGAGAGAGGTAGAGAGAGAGAGACAGGTAGGTAGAGAGAGAGACAGGTAGGTAGAAAGAGAGACAGGTAGGTAGAGAGAGAGAGAGAGAAGTAGAAAGAGAGAGACAGGTAGGTAGAGAGAGGTAGAGAGAGAGACAGGTAGGTAGAGAGAGAGACAGGTAGGTAGAGAGAGAGACAGGTAGGTAGAGAGAGAGACTGGTAGGTAGGTAGAGAGAGGTAGAGAGAGAGACAGGTAGGTAGAGAGAGAGACAGGTAGGTAGAGAGAGAGACAGGTAGGTAGAGAGTGAGACTGGTAGGTAGATAGAGCTGGAGAGAGGTAGAGAGAGAGAATGTGGGGGATTCTTGAGTAAAACACTTTCCATTCATCCAAGAACAGTCGTGCCAAGCTTGTAAATAATGAGCTAAAGCAATGCGGTAGAGACGCGAGCACTAACGTCTTAAATTCGTTATTGATTTGGACGGATCGGCCAGAGCTGCCTCCCGACTCTGTCAAAACCAGAGAGTTGTTGTTTTTCTATATATATATATATATATATATGTATTGACATTTTTTCAATTTCGAGAAGAACACATTTTATTACACTTCAACAGAGTGAGAGAATAAACATAATAATAAAATGTAGGCATATAGGTGTAATATAATGTATTTATGATTCAGAACATTTCATAAACTCTGGGGGTTGGCGTTTGTGTACTATATCATGGTGGCTGGACTTGTGACAGTCATTATTATTTATTTGGTAAAAAAATGTGTCACATCACACACACTTGCATGCTTATGGGTAGGCACAATAGGCACACTCTCACACACACACACCCCTCACTGTCCCGTCCCGTCCCCCCACCACACGCTCCACTATACGACATCACACACTGCAACAAGAGCAACCGGAAAAATGATGCCATTATCCCTGCAACACAAACATTAATAACGTTTTCATTGACACCGTCGCCAGCCATGACCGCCCGCCAGGCCACACACACACACACACACACACACACACACACACACACACACACACACACACACACACACACACACACACACACACACACACACACACACACACACACACACACACACACACACACACACATCCATCTAACACGGATGGTGTAGTGAGCCATTTTGCACCATTTATCTTGGTGCCTGTTTACTTTGGGTATATCACTCACACAGTGCAGCTGTTGGGAGGGTTAATGACATCTCACAACCCCCCGCCTGGCCACATCACACAAGTGTGTGTGTGTGTGGCTGACCCGTATTGTGTGGCTAATGTGGTTGTGGTGGCCATTAGCCCAGGGCATGACCTCTCACTCTTTTTCTCTCACCCTCATTTTTTACTATTTTTTCTCTCTCTCTCTCCCTTTTTCTCTCTCCTTCGCTTGCTCTCTCGCGCTCTCGCTCTCTAGCTTTGTCAGGATTTCTATCAATCTTCGGTCTTTCTCTTGATCTATCTATCTCTATCTCTTTCTTGCTCTGTTTCTCTGTCTCCTTCCCTCTCACTCATTTTCTTTTTCTCATAGACACTTTCTCTATTTTCCTCTTTCATATTCCCTCACCCCTCCTCTCATCAGAACCCTTTTACAGAGCTCACCAACAACATCTCACGGTTTGACTTCAGTATTCGACGTTTGTCGAGGTGATAAACGTCACATTTTGACGGTTAAGTTTAGGCATTCATTCTGAATGGTTGAGTTAAGGGTTAAGGTGTGGGATAGGGTTCAATAAGTGCCTAGCATTGGGATTGAACACATGACCCTCGGAGCCCCGAGCTCGCAGCTTATCTGCCATCCCCATCCACATCGCCCTTGCCGCAAGCCTACTTGATGGTAATGGAGCTCACCGTTGCCTCTAGTGGCCAGTTTTGAAGGCATCTCCCGGCATCCTGGGGACATGGATGAACGTCGAATATCGCCTTGGATCTCGAGTGACCTGACTGCCCTCACACTCCGTCTCTCCTCGGAACCCTTTTTTCCAGATCACAGGGCTTTAGATGGATTTCGTTCTCCTTTCATCTCTCCTTCTCCCTTTAACTCTCCCTCTCTCTTTCCCTTTCTTTCTCTATAGACATGTGTACACCCGCGGTGTGGAAAGCTTTGCGGAAAAGAAACCTATTTTCACTCCATATTGTTTTTCTCAATACCCAGACTTACTCAGCCCTAAAGGTCCACATATCTATTACCAAGAAGGGAGAGAAGCCTAGTGCTCAAAGTGGGATTACAACCCTGAGTCAGAACAATAATAAAGGCTCAAAGTTTGAGAAATAAAAGTCAACTTTGGATCAAGAGCATAGATGCATGTGTTAGCATAGCTGCTCAATCAAGTAGAAATCTTAATGTCTTAAAAATACCATTATACTCTCTTCTCTCTACGGACGTGTTTTTCTATTTCACCCTCTGTTGCTACCTACCAGAGCGATTGAGTGGAATTCATTCATAATGGGTAGGGTTGCAAAGCTACTGGCAATTTAGCAAAGTTACCGGACTCTTCAGTAATTTTGGTAATTCACAGAAAATCTATGGCAATCTATCATCATTTTGGTCATTTATACTTGAATAACAAAAAATATATATATTCATATTTAGTATTAATTTATTATATCTGTGTCCATATTATCCATGATTTTCTAGTACATAGATCATATTGTTCAAGAGAAAATAGATTATTCTTTTCATTAATGATTTCTTTAATGATGCTAATCAACAATGACATTATTGTCAATTAACTCTGCAACTCTTGCAACTAATGACTTTTTTCACAACTGCCACCAGTTTGACACCAAAACATTAACAACAAATACATATTGATATAGTAAAAAAGTTTGTGAACAAAATATTTGGGGATATTTCATTCTGAAATCCTAAAATTCAACACCAATCGTCACTAAATTGATGGTTTATATTTCGGACGTTTTACAGCTTCGTCAATAATTTTTTTTTATTTGATCTTATTCAATTATTTGATATATTTTACATGTGATAAGGCCACACATATTTACATAGCTGTGACAATGTGAAGTACTCTAAAGGGCCACTGGATGTGACAGATTAGATCAAATCCTTGTAGTTTAGTGCTAAACTTGGAAGGTTTCCAGTAATATACCCTCCATTTGAAATCCTAGTTATGGGTCTCTGGGATATTGCGGCTGAAATATTGTCACATTAAGCCTCCTCTTCCTCGTCGCATTTATCCCATCACCATGGAAACCATCTCCCAGAAGTCCCCCCTCTGTACAGAGAGAAGAATGATAATTGTGAGCTAGACTCAGCTGGAAGAAAGAACACCCCTCTCCAGGTTTCCCAGACTCATAAAACTAACTTCAAGGTTTCATTTGATTAGGTGAGTAGTGTTGTATTTTGTCAAGATTATTCCCCATTGTGATTATCCATAGGCTATAATGACTGTGGGGACTTTATGCTGTTTCGCTTCCTCTATCTACACTACCATTCAAAAGTTTGGGGTAACTTAGAAATGTTATTGTTTTTGAAAGAAAAGCACTTTTTTTGGTCCATTAAAATAACATCAAATGGATCAGAAATACAGTGTAGACATTGATAATGTTGTAAATGACTATTGTAGCTGGAAATGGCAGATTGTTTATGGAATATCTACATAGGCGTACAGAGGCCCATTATCAGCAACCATCATTCCTGTGTTCCAATGGCACGTTGTGTTAGCTAATCCAAGTTTATCATTTTAAAAATGCTAATTGATCATTAGAAAACCCTTTTGCAATTATGTTAGCACAGCTGAAAACTGTTCTTCTGATTAAAGAAGCAAAAAAACTGGCCTTCTTTAGACTAGTGAGTATCTGGAGCATCAGCATTTGTGGGTTCGATTACAGGTTTAAAATGACCAGAAACAAAGAACTTTCTTCTGAAACTCGTCAGTCTATTCTTGTTCTGAAAAATGAAGGCTATTCCATGTGAGAAATTGCCAAGAAACTGAAGATCTCGTACAACACTGTGTACTACTCCCTTCACAGAACAGCGCAAACTGGCTCTGACCAGAATAGAAAGAGGAGTGGGAGGCCTCGATGCACAGCTGAGCAAGAGGACAAGTACATTAGATTGTCTAGTTTGAGAAACAGTCCTCAACTGGCAGCTTCATTAAATAGTACCCGCAAAACACCAGTCTCAACGCCAAGAGTGACGAGGCGACTCCGGGATGCTGGCCTTCTAGGCAGAGTTGCAACGAAAAAGCCCTATCTCAGACTGGCCAATAAAAATAAAAGATTAAGATGGGCAAAAGAACACAGACACTGGACAGAGGAAGATTGGAATATAGTGTGATGGACAGACTAATATAAGTTTGAGGTGTTCGGATCACAAAGAAGAACATTCGTGAGAAGCAGAAAAAATCAAAAGATGCTGGAGGAGTGCTTGACGCCATCTGTCAAGCATGGTGATGGTTATGATGGTCTGGGGGTGCTTTGGTAGTGGTAAAGTGGGAGATTTGTACAGGGTAAAGGGATCTTGAAGTAGGAAGGCTATCACTCCATTTTGCAACGCCATGTCATACCCTGTGGACGGCGCTTAATTGGAGCCAATTTCCTCCTACAACAGGACAATGACGCTAAGCACAGCTCCAAACTATGCAAGAACTATTAAGGGAAGAAGCAGTCAGCTGGTATTCTGTCTATAATGGAGTGGCCAGCACAGTCACCGGATCTCAACCCCATTGAGCTGTTGTGGGAGCAGCTTGACCGTATGGTACGTAAGAAGTGCCCATCAAGCCAATCCAACATGTGGGAGGTGCTTCAGGAAGCATGGGGTGGAATCTCTTCAGATTACCTCAACGAATCAACAACTAGAATGCCAAAGGTCTGCAAGGCTGCAATTGCTGCAAATGTAGGATTCTTTGACCATAGCCATGTTTAAGGACACAATTATTATTTCAATTAAAATAATTATTTATAACCGTGTCAAAGTCTTGACTATATTTATATTTACAACTCATTTCATGTATGTTTTCGTGGAAAACAAGGACATTTCTAGACCCCAAAATCTATCTATCTATAGAATGACAACAAATAATGAAATGAAATGGCATAAAAACAGCAAGCTGGCTGTTTAGACAGCCACCCCACAGATAGTAGTTATGTTCATAGGTCCTTCGAGGTGAATGCTGCCTATCGTGTTCCTTTATGATGCTAGTTGAGAAACATATGGCCTTCATAAAGATATTCCTGCTACGAAAATGCACTCACTTTTGGGTTAAAGCATCTGCTTAAATGGCATATATTATCTTCCCTTCCCTGAAGTAGCTATGTTGAAGTAGGAAGCACGCAGAGTTAAAAGCATAACTGACTGGTATATCTTCACTTAAATGTTGTCTGATGCCTTTTGCACATACTGTCACTACCCGAGAGATCGTGAAATATAACTCATATTCATCACTACTATTAACCTTTCGCCTTTCCTACTGGTGTTGGATCTTAATGTGATCACCCTGTTGCAGGAGAACGTTCCTGTAGTGCAGGACATTTAAAACTTGTAGTGTATTTTAGGTTTAAGAAGGCTTCTGAAGTTTGTAATTTCCACTTTGAAATTTCAGACTTCATTTTCCGTTAAGAAAAATATATCAACCCCTACAGAAATGTCCATTAATTATAATCCACATAATAATTCACATTTCCTGTTGCTGTGGAAATATTTTCCTGTTGTAGTAAATTGGATAAAATTAAGATCCTACATTTGAAAGGAACCACTTTACATGTAAATGTATATTGCTTCTATAGGTGTTGGGCAAGGTTTAGCATCGTGACTTTAGTGATATGAAGGAATATTATCAATACATGTGAACTTGGGCTTTTCTGCACATGGCCCTCTGGAGAACAAATGAACACTGTGTGTGTGTGTGTGTGTGTGTGTGTGTGTGTGTGTGTGTGTGTGTGTGTGTGTGTGTGTGTGTGTGTGTGTGTGTGTGTGTGTGTGGGGGGGGGGGGGGGGGGGGTCACACAGCTATCAGTCAATCTCTTAGATTATTATCACTAATGGCCTTAATAATAAAAGAGAAACGGAATCACCCACCTCTCTCCCTCTCTCAGTAATGACGGGGACAACAGGCCTTAGAAAAACAGTCAAATGTTTTAGAGAACATTTTTCATTTAGTTTAGTTATAATCACATTTCGTAAGATCGCACCAGTGACCACGTGTCGCTAATGGCAAACAACTGGTACCCAAGGGAGTTGGGAATAGCAAAAACCTTATTCGAATGATGTAGAGTCATATTTATTAGCCATTAGCACTCCCTACTAGGGAGAACATTTGAGAAAATGAACACCAAATACAAGGCAACAGATTTCAGTACCTGTGGAGCCTTTCATTGTAGCTGGAAACGGCTGATTATTTATGGAATATCTACATAGGCGTACAGAGGCCCATTATCAGCAACCATCATTCCTGTGTTCCAATGGCACGTTGCATTAGCTAATGCAAGTTTATCATTTTAAAAATGCTAATTGATCATTAGAAAACCCTTTTGCAATTATGTTAGCACAGCTGAAAACTGTTGTGCTGATTAAAGAAGCAATAAAACTGGCCTTCTTTAGACTAGTTGAGTATCTGGAGCATCAGCATTTGTGGGTTTGATTACAGGCTCAAAATGGCCAGAAACAAAGATCTTTCTTCTGAAACTCGTCAGTCTAGTCTTGTTCTGAGAAATGAAGGCTATTCCATGTGAGAAAGAAGACAAGTACATTAGAGTGTCTAGTTTGAGAAACTGATGCCTCGCAAGTCCTCAACTGGCAGCTTCATTAAAAAGTACCCTCAAAACACCAGTCTCAACGTCAAGAGTGAAGAGGCAACTCTGGGATGCTGGCCTTCTAGGCAGAGTTCCTCTGTCCAGTGTCTGTGTTCTTTTGCCCATCTTAATCTTTTCTTTTTATTGTCCAGTCTGAAATATGTCTTTCAGACCCCTTGACTTTTCAACATTTTGTTAGGTTACAGCCTTATTCTGAAATTGATTCAATTGTATTTTTTCCTTATCAATCGACACACAATACCCTATAATGACAAATCAAAAATGAGGAAGAAAGAAAATCCTGAACTATCAAATTTACATAAGTTTTCAGACCCTTTACATAGTACTTTGTTGAAGCACCTTTGGCAGCAAGTACAGCCTCGAGTCTTCTTGGGTATGACGCTACAAGCTTGTATTTGGGGAGTTTCTCCCATTCTTCTCTGCAGATCCTCTCAAGCTCTGTCTGGTTGAATGGTTGGATGGGGATCGTCACTGCTCTGGGTGGGCGAGTCTGTGGTCCTGAGCGCTCTGGAGCAGGTTTTCCTCAAGGATCTCTCTGTACTTTGCTCCGTTCATATTTCCCTCGATCCTGAGTAATCTCCCAGTCCCTGCCATTGAAAAACATACCCACAGCATGATTCTGCCACAACCATGCTTCACCATATGGATGGTGCCAGGTTTCCTCCAGATGTGACACTTGGCATTCAGGCCAAAGAGTTCAATCTTGGTTTAATTAGACCAGAGAATCTTGTTTCTCATGATCTGAGAGTCTTTAGGTGACTTTTGGCAAACTCCAAGTGGGCTGTCATGTGCCATTTACTGAGGAGTGGCTTCGATCTTGCCAATCTACCATAAAGGCCTGATTGGTGAAGTGCTGCAGAGATGGTTGGACGGACAATTCCTTCGACCTCACGGCTTGGTTTTTGCTCTGACATGCACTGTCAACTGTGGGACCTTATATAGACAGGTGTGTGCCTTTCCAAATCATGTCCAATCAATTGAATTTACCACAGGTGGACTCCAATCAAGTTGTAGAAACATCTCAAGGATGATCAATGGAAACAGGATTCACCTGAGCTCAATTTTGAGTCTCATAGCAAAGGGTCTGAATATTTATGTAAATAAGGTATTTCTGTTTTTTATATTTTATACATTTGCAAACACTTCTGAAAACCTGTTTTCACTTCATCATTATGGGGTATTGTGTGATTTTTACTTAATCCATTTTAGAATAAGGCTGTAATGTAACAAAATGGGGGAAAAGTCAAGGGGTCTGAATTCTTTCCGAAGGCACTGTATATATATATTTTTTTATTGGCCTTCAGGTAATAAAAAAGTAAGTAGGTCAAATAAAATATTCACGGTGGAATATGTAGCTTATTCAAGGGCACTCATCCAAATGTATAAAATATATCTAGACATTATGGTTAAATTATTTAAGTTGCCTTGTACCACCTGAATTCAAATCGCTATCAAGCTCTGTAACTGAAGTTGGAATGTAGATTATCGAACTGTTGACTGTTCAGAGAAAGTTATAAATGAATCCTTTATGGTGGAACAGCACACAGACAGACACAGACAGACAGACAGACAGACAGACAGACAGACAGACAGACAGACAGACAGACAGACAGACAGACAGACAGACAGACAGACAGACAGACACAGAGACAGAGACAGAGACAGAGACAGAGACAGAGACAGAGACAGAGACAGAGACAGAGACAGAGACAGAGACAGAGACAGAGACAGAGAGAGAGAGAGAGAGAGAGAGAGAGAGAGACTTTGATACTGGTAGTGACAGCTCAGGGATTCTTATATCTCTCTTTTCGGTTTGGGGTTGGGTGGGAGACTATGGCGGAGGGACATTGTAGTTCACCTTAACTTGTTGTTCTCAACTTGACTTTTATTAAAACAAAATGTATTGGGTTTAAAAGGTGTAAAGAATAATGAAGATATTGACATAAAATTGAGGGTAAGGTTGTGTTGGGTATAGGATACAAACTAGGTTTAGGGTTGGGTACATGATATGAACCCAGTTTTAGGGGTAGGGTTCAGTTTAGGTAAAGGATAAAGGTTTGGGGTAGGGTTGGGAACAGGATACGAACCCGATTTAAGGTAAGGGTAAAGGATTGGGGGTAGTGTTGGGTACAGGATACGAACCCGGTTAAGAGTAAGGGTAAAGGTTTGGGGGTAGAGTTGGGTACAGGATACGAACCCGGTTTAGGGAAAGGGTAAAGGTTTGGAGGTAGGGTTGGGTATAGCATATTAACCCGGTTTAGAGTAAGGGTAAAGGTTTGGGGCTAGGGTTAGGTACAGGATACGGACCCGATTTAGGGTAAGGGGTTTGGGTTGGGGGGAGGTGATAATTAACTTTTTTTTTAAGGAGTAGAGAAGAAGTAGATTCATGTAGATCCCCCATACATGTCTATTCTCTATCAAGTCCATGTCCCACTGTTCTATGCTTTATTGAAAATATTACAGGACCACAAAGGCACATCATTCTAACCACTGGGAGAATAAAGCATTGTTGGTGGCTCTGTGAATAGATATCCACCTGAAGTGTGTGTGTGTGTGTGTGTGTGTGTGTGTGTGTGTGTGTGTGTGTGTGTGTGTGTGTGTGTGTGTGTGTGTGTGTGTGTGTGTGTGTGTGTGTGTACAGTGCCTTGCAAAAGTATTCACCCCCTTATCATTTTTCCTATTTTGTTACATTACAACCTGTAATTTAAATTGATATTTATTTGGATTTCATGTACTGAACATACACAAAATTGTCAAAATTGGTGAAGTGAAACGAAAAAAAAGAACTTGTTTAAAAAATATATTAGGGCCTCCCGGGTGGCGCAGTGGTCTAGGGCACTGCATCGCAGTGCTAACTGCGCCACCAGAGTCTCTGGGTTCGCCCCCAGGCTCTGTCGCAGCCGGCCGCGACCGGGAGGTCCGTGGGGCGACGCACAATTGGGCTAGCGTCGTCCGGGTTAGGGTGGGTTTGGCCGGTAGGGATTTCCTTGTCCCATCGCGCTCCAGCGACTCCTGTGGCGGGCTGGGCGCAGTGCGTGCTAACCAAGGGGGCCAGGTGCACGGTGTTTCCTCCGACACATTGGTGCGGCTGGCTTCCGGGTTGGAGGCGCGCTGTGTTAAAGAAGCAGTGCGGCTTGGTTGGGTTGTGCCTCGGAGGACGCATGGCTTTCGACCTTCGTCTCTCCCGAGCCCGTACGGGAGTTGTAGCGATGAGATAAGATAGTAATTACTAGCGATTGGATACCACGAAAATTGGGGAGAAAAGGGGGGATAAAATTTAAAAAAATATATATATATATATATATATATAAAAAAAAAAAAAAGTGGTCCGTATATACTATATACTGTATATATATATATATATATAGTGGGGAGAACAAGTATTTGATACACTGCCGATTTTGCAGGTTTTTCTACTTACAAAGCATGTAGAGGTCTGTCATTTTTTTATCATAGGTACACTTCAACTGTGAGAGACGGAATCTAAAACAAAAATCCAGAAAATCACATTGAATGATTTTTAAGTAATTAATTTGCATTTTATTGCATGACATAAGTATTTGATCACCTACCAACCAGTAAGAATTTCGGCTCTCACAGACCTGTTAGTTTTTCTTTAAGAAGCCCTCCTGTTCTCCACTCATTACCTGTATTAACTGCACCTGTTTGAACTCGTTACCTGTATAAAAGACACCTGTCCACACACTCAATCAATCAAACAGACTCCAACCTCTCCACAATGGCCAAGACCAGAGAGCTGTGTAAGGACATCAGGGCTAAAATTGTAGACCTGCACAAGGCTGGGATGGGCTACAGGACAATAGGCAAGCAGCTTGGTGAGAAGGCAACAACTGTTGGCGCAATTATTAGAAAATGGAAGAAGTTCAAGATGACAGTCAATCACCCTCGGTCTGGGGCTCCATGCAAGATCTCACCTCGTTGGGCATCAATGATCATGAGGAAGGTGAGGGATCAGCCCAGCACTACACGGCAGGACCTGGTCAATGACCTGAAGAGAGCTGGGACCACAGTCTCAAAGAAAACCATTAGTAACACACTACGCCGTCATGGATTAAAATCCTGCAGCGCACGCAAGGTCCCTCTGCTCAAGCCAGCGCATGTCCAGGCCCGTCTGAAGTTTGCCAATGACCATCTGGATGATCTAGAGGAGGAATGGGAGAAGGTCATGTGGTCTGATGAGACAAAAATAGAGCTTTTTGGTCTAAACTCCACTCGCCGTGTTTGGAGGAAGAAGAAGGATGAGTACAACCCCAAGAACACCATCCCAACCGTGAAGCATGGAGGTGGAAACATCATTCTTTGGGGATGCTTTTCTGCAAAGGGGACAGGACGACTGCACCGTATTGAGGGGAGGATGGATGGGGCCATGTATCGCGAGATCTTGGCCAACAACCTCCTTCCCTCAGTAAGAGCATTGAAGATGGGTCGTGGCTCGGTCTTCCAGCATGACAACGACCCGAAACACACAGCCAGGGCAACTAAGGAGGGGCTCCGTAAGAAGCATCTCAAGGTCCTGGAGTGGCCTAGCCAGTCTCCAGACCTGAACCCAATAGAAAATCTTTGGAGGGTGCTGAAAGTCCGTATTGCCCAGCGACAGCCCCGAAACCTGAAGGATCTGGAGAAGGTCTGTATGGAGGAGTGGGCCAAATCCCTGCTGCAGTGTATGCAAATCTGGTCAAGAACTACAGGAAACGTATGATCTCTGTAATGGCAAACAAAGGTTTCTGTACCAAATATTAAGTTCTGCTTCTCTGATGTATCAAATACTTATGTCATGCAATAAAATGCATATATATATTTTTTTAATCATACAATGTGATTTTCTGGATTTTTGTTTTAGATTCCGTCTCTCACAGTTGAAGTGTACCTATGATAAAAACTACAGACCTCTACATGCTTTGTAAGTAGGAAAACCTGCAAAATCGGCAGTGTATCAAATACTTGTTCTCCCCACTGTATATATATACACACACACACCTGTTCTGAAAGGCCCCAGAGTCTGCAACACCACTAAGCAAGGGGCACCACCAAGCAATGGCACCATGAAGACCAAGGAGCTCTCCAAACAGGTCAGGGACAAAGTTGTGGAGAATTACAGATCAGGGTTGGGTTACAAAAAAAGATCAGAAACTTTTAACATAAAAAATGGAAAGAATATGGCACCACATCAAACTTGCCAAGAGAGGGCGGCCCACCAAAACTCACACACCAGGCAAGGAGGGCATTAATCAGAGAGGCAACAAAGAGAACAAAGATAACCCTGAAGGAGCTGCAAAGCTCCACAGCAGAGATTGGAGTATCTGTCTATAGGACAACTTTAAGCCATACACTCCACAGAGCTGGGCTTTACAGAAGAGTGGCCAGAAAAAAGCCATTGTTTAATGAAAAAAATAAGCAAAAACGTTTGGTGTTCGCTAAAAGGCATGTGGGAGACTCCCCAAACATATGGAAGTAGGTACTCTTTGTTAGATGAGACTAACATGTAGCTTTTTGGCCATCAAGGAAAATGCTATGTCTAGCGCAAACCCAAAACCTCTCATCACCCCGAGAGCACCATCCCGATAATGAAGCATGGTGTCTGGCAGCATCATGCTGTGGGTATGTTTTTCCATCGGCAGGGACTGGGAAACTGGTCAGAATTGAAAGAATGATGGATGGCGCTAAATACAGGGAAATTCTTGAGGGAAACCTGTTTCAGTGTTCCAGAGATTTGAGACTGGGACGGAGGTTCACCTTCCAGCAGGACAATAACCCTAAGCATACTGCTGAAGCAACACTCGAGTGGTTTAAGGGGAAACATTTAAATGTCTTGGAATGGCTTAGTCAAAGCCCAGACCTTAATCCAATTGAGAATCTGTGGTATGACCTAAACATTTCTGTATACCAGCGGAACCGATCCAACATGAAGAAGCTGGATAAGTTTTGTCTTGAAGAATGGGCAAAAATCCAAGTGACTAGATGTGCCAAGCTTATAGAGACATACCCCAAGAGACTTGCGGCTGTAATTGCTGCAAAGGTGGCTCTACAAAGTATTGACTTTGGGGGGGGGGGGGGGGGGATTGGGGGGTAGTTATGCACGCTCAAGTTTTCAGCTTTTCTGTTTTATTTCTTGTTTGTTTCACAAGAAAAAATATTTTGGATTTTCAAAGTGGTAGGCAGGTTATGTAAATCAAATGATACAAGCCCCCCAAAAAATCTATTTTAATTCAAGGTTGCAAGGCATCAAAATAGTAAAAATGCCAAGGGATTGAATACTTTCGCAAGCCACTGTATATATAGGTGTGCATTTACATCTGCCTGGAGTGGAAGTCTCTGTTGCCTAGACAAAGAGAGAAGTATTGCACTGAATGTATTTCCCTATGACATATCCCTGAAGAGGTTACAAGAGGTGTAGTGGAGAAGACAATGGCTGAATCTTAAATGGCACCCTATTCCCTACATAGTGCACTACTTTTGACCAGGACCCATAGGGTGTCATTCGGGCCACACTCTGTCATCCTCAAATACTACTCAGCTGGTGGTGTTCCCACATACACACGCGTGTTTGTCTTTGTTATCCACCCAGTGAACTACAGCTGGACGCTTCACATCATGGAATGTCAAGTGATGATGAGGTGTTTAGAGGGAGAAAAGAGAAAATATGGTGTGTGTGTGTGTACGTGAGTGTGTTCGTGCGTGTGTTCGTGCGTGTGTTCGTGCGTGTGTTCGTGCGTGTGTTCGTGCGTGTGTTCGTGCGTGTGTTCGTGCGTGGTTTCGTGCGTGTGTTCGTGCGTGTGTTCGTGCGTGGTTTCGTGCGTGTGTTCGTGCGTGTGTTCGTGCGTGTGTTCGTGCGTGTGTTCGTGTGTGTGTTGGGTCTTGTTGTTGTTGTTTTCTTGTGTCTCTGAACTACGGGTTAAACTTGGAAACAGATCAAGTAAGATAAGCATGATGGATGTTAGATCGTGACACATTCAAACCCAACCCAGTGGGTAATTCACAAGAACAGAACAGCCCGCTAGAACTGCCTGTTCAATTCCTAGAACTTTTGCTCAACCCCCCCGCTGATCCCATATATGGTGCAACCTGTGTGTGTGTGTGTGTACGCATGTGTTAGTGTGTGTGCGCATTACAACAGTCTCTTCAATTCAATTCCTCCTACAAGAAGAGCCTCAGCTCAACCCCCACTGATCCACCTTGATGGTGTCCTCCCCCGCTAATCACCACAACAACAAATATTGGCAGATAATGCTACCAGACAATAACCAGCAGATAATGCTACCTTCAGGGCCATTTGATGCTTGAAAAGCCCAGCTAGACATGAGGGGACACGAATGGGGAGGTTTTTTGAAAATGCATTAGAACTCATGAAACAAAGATGCACCGGCGAACCGGTGACCTCGACCCCCTCCTGATCGATTTGAGACACACACATGCCCGCCTGCATGCACATAATCTCTCTCTCTCAAACACACACACACACACACACACACACACACACACACACACACACACACACACACACACACACACACACACACACACACACACACACACACACACACACACACACACACACACACACACACCAGGTTGCCCATCCACTCTCCGATCTCAGCAGGGGACATACTCCAGCCGTCTAGCATAACATTTTAAAAAAGGTTGTCTGATTGCATTTATATCATGGATAGTGGATACAGGGCTACTTAATGGCTGAATCCCTATGGGCCAGGTCAAAGCTAGTGCACTTAATAGGGAACAGGGTCAAAGCTAGTGCACTCATAGGGAACAGGGTGCCATTTGGGACGTAAACAATGTCTATTCTGTTTGTTTCAGACTTTGCACTAATGTCATAGCATTAACAAAGGTCCAACTTTGCGTAAATACAGATACCTAAAGACTGATATTCCCCATCGGCTAAACCCACAGCAGACATTGTTATTTTCTGTTTTGTTTACTCATTGAAAGTGAGTGCATGTCATAGCATTAGTAAAAGGTTACGCTACTCGAAATCTGATATGTTAATTTCAAACTATCCACTAATGTCATAGCATTAGTAGCAAATGTTCTACTTCGACCGAAACAGCCTATGCTCTGACACTCCCCATGAGTTAAAAGCACAGCACTGTTATTTTCTCTTACCGCTTGATGGAAGTCGATGTGTTTTTAAATGTATTTATTTCACAGAGGCAGAATTATTGAAGCACCCATGCACCTGCTTTGAATGCATATTTCAATGGTGATATACACTACACACCCAAAAGTATGTGGACACGTGCTTGTCGATCATCACATTCCAAAACCATGGGCATTGATATGGAGTTGGTCCCCCCTTTTGCAGCTACAACAGCCTCCACTCTTCTGGGAAGGCTTTCCACTAGATGTTGGAACATTGTTGCAGGGACTCCATTCAGCCACAAGAGCATTAGTGAGGTTGAGCACTGATTGGCTCGCAGTCGGCGTTCCAATTCATCCCAAAGGTGTTCGATGGGGTTGAAGTCAGGGCTCTGTGCAGGCCAGTCAAGTTCTTCCACACCGATCTAGACAAACCATTTCTGTATGGACCTCACTTTGTGCACGGGGGCATTGTCAGGCTGAAACAGGAAAGGGCCTTCCTCAAACTGTTGCCACAAAGTTGGAAACATAGAATTATCTAGAATGTCATTGTATATTGTAGCGTTAAGATTTCCCTTCACTTGAACTAAGGAGCCTAGCCCGAACCGTGAAAAACAGCCCCAGACCATTATTCCTCCTCCACCAAACTTTACAGTTGGCACTATGCATTGAGGCAGGTAGCGTTCTCCTGGCATCCTCCAAATCCAGATTAGTCCGTCTCACTGCCCGATGGAGAAGCGTGATTCATCACTCCAGAGAACGCGTTTTTCACTGCTCCAGAGTCCAATGGCGGTGAACTTTACACCACTCCAGTCGACGCTTGTCATTGCGCATGGTGATCTTAGGCTTGTGTGCAGCTGCTCGGCCATGGAAACCCATTTCATAAAGCTCCCGACTAACAGTTCTTGTGCCGACATTGCTTGCAGAGGCAGTGTGGAACTCGGTAGTGAGTGTTGCAACCAAGGACACACAATGTGTGTTGCAACCAAGGACAACGCTTAAGCACTCGGCGGTCCCCTTCTGTAAGCTTGTGTGGCCTACCACTTTACAGCTGAGCTATTGTTGCTCCTAGATGTTTCCGCTTCACAATAACAGCACTTACAGTTGACCAGGGCAGCTCTAGCAGGGCAGACATTTGACGAAAGGTGGCATCCTTCTGTATGATGGTGCCACATTGAAAGTCACTGAGTTCTTCAGTAAGGCCATTCTAATGCCAATGTTTGTCTGTGGAGATTGCATGGCTGTGCACTCGATTTTATACAACTGTCAGCAACGGGTGTGGCTAAAATAGCCGAATTCACTAATTTTAAGGGACGTTCACATACTTTTGGCCATGTGTGTATTTCCACATTGTAATTTTAAGATTCTTTACTTGTCTCCAGTATATTTATTTGCTTCATCTTATTTGATTGATTGTTGCTAACCATGGAGTTTATGGCATAGATGAAACTATGAAGACATGAAAAACGAACGTTTTATTTACTTTCATCTGATTTTGGCAGCAGCCTGAAATCAGATCCGGGTTCAAATAATGTTTGAAACTATTTCACTTGATCGATCGAACTTGCTTGGCGCAATGGAACCAATGGAAGTCGCAAAAAATCACACCCAAGGTCATCTGGCACTCCAGGCAGGCTAAAACAACTGCAAAAAGTTTTGAACCCAGGTCTGCCTCAAATCCAGATTAGGTTTGTTTAGTGACATAGCAGTGTAATGTTCATATGAAATAAATGAACATGTGAACACCTATTTACACCATTCACGTTTCTCAGAGGGCTGAGAAACATATGACGCATGTTATGTATCTTGGTCAAACATTTAATAATAAGCAGACAGCTAGCAGAGCGAGGGGAGGTACAAAGGTTGGTTTGTTGACACGGTGTAACAGGAAGTAGACTGTCTGTCTACTGACCAGACATTGGTAAAGACGGTTGGCCAAAGACCTCCGTAAGTGGAGAGCCTTTGTTGCTGCCTTGTTTTTTTCATGTATTTATTTAACCTTTATTTTAACAGGGAGACATGCTGAGACCAAGGTCTCTTTTACAGATGAGCCCTGAATATACATCAATACATATCAATATTCACATCAATACACAAAAGCAAAATACAGTCATAGGAAACAAACACATTCTTCAGTAAAAAGGTTTTCAATCAGCCTTTTGAATTGCCCTAGAGACCAATTCATCCAATTTCAGAGCGAGCCTGAGATTATTCCAGTAAGGTGGAAGAAAACTAAAAGGAGATTTGCCTAACTCAGTTTCGATTGAAGGGATCTCCATACATGTACAGTTGAAGTCAGGGGTTTAGAAGCACTTAGGTTGGAGTCATTAAAACTCGTTTTTCAACCACTCCACAAATTTCTTGTTAACAATCTATAGTTTTGGCAAGTCGGTTAGGACATCTACTTTGTGCATGGCACAGTTATTTTTTCCAACAATTGTTTACAGACAAAGATTTTTTCACTTATAATTCACTGTATCACAATTCCAGTGGGTCAGATGTTTACATACACTAAGTTGACTGTGCCTTTAAACAGCTTGGAAAATTCCAGAAAATAATGTCATGGCTTTAGAAGCTTCTGCTAGGCTAATTGACATCATTTGAGTCAATTGGAGGTGTACCTGTGGATGTATTTCAAGGCCTACCTTCAAACTCAGTGCCTCTTTGCCTGACGTCATGGGAAAATCAAAAGAAATCAGCCAAGACCTCAGAAAAACAAATTGTAGACCTCCACAAGTCTGGTTCATCTTTGGGAGCAATTTACAAACGCCTGAAGGTACCACGTTCATCTGTACAAACAATAGTACACAAGTATAAACACCATGGGACCACGCAGCCGTCATACCGCTCAGGAAGGAGACGCGTTCTGTCTCCAAGAGATGAACGTACTTTGGTGAGAAAAGTGCAAATCAATCCCAGAACAGCAGCAAAGGACCTTGTGAGGATGCTGGAGGAAACAGGTACAAAAGTATCTATATCCACAGTAAAACAAGTCCTATATCGACATGACCTGAAAGGCCGCTCAGCAAGGATGAAGCCACTGCTCCAAAAACACCATAAAAAAGCTATACTGCGGTTTGCAACTGCACATGGGGACAAATATCGTACTTTTTGGAGAAATGTCCTAGTCTGATGAAACAAAAATAGAACTGTTTGGCCAGAATGACCATCGTTATGTTTGGAGGAAAAGAGGGATGCTTGCAAGCTGAAGAACACCATCCCAACCGTGAAGGGACAGGTGCACTTCACAAAATAGATGGCATCATGAGGGAAGAAAATTATGTAGATATATTGAAGCAACATCTCAAGACATCCGTCAGGAAGTTAAAGCTTGGTCGCAAATGGGTCTTCCAAATGGACAATGACCCCAAACATACTTCCAAAGTTGTGGCAAAATGGCTTAAGGACAACAAAGTCAAGGTATTGGAGTGGCCATCATAAAGCTCTGACCTCAATCCTATAGAAAATTTGTGGGCAGAACTGAAAAAGCATGTGCTAGCAAGGAGGCCTAAAAAACCTGACTCAGTTTCACCAGCTATGTCTCAAGGAATGGGCCAAAATTCACCCAACTTATAGTGGAAGGCTCCCCAAAACGTTTGACCCATGTTAAAAAGATTTAAGGCAATGCTACCAAATACTAATTGAGTGTATGTGAACTTCTGGCCCACTGGGAATGTGATGAAAGAAACAAAAGCTGAAATAAATCATTCTCTCTCCTATTACTCTGACATTTCACATTCTTAAAATAAAGTGGTGATCCTAACTGACCTAAAACAGGGCATTTTTACTTGGATTAAATGTCAGGAATTGTGAAAAACTGAGTTTAAATATATTTGGTGTATGTAAACTCCCGACTTCAACTGTATGTACATATAACTACGAATAAGTGACATTTCGTAAACAGTAGCAGCAGCGTCATGTGATGAGTCAGAACATTTTGCAAAAAGGATCAATGCAGACAGTCCAGGTAGCTATTTGGTTAACTATTTAGCAGTCTTATGGCTCGGGGGTATAAGCTGTTCAGGTTCCTGTTGGCTACAGACTTGGTGCATTGGTACCGCTTGCCATGCGGTAGCAGAAAGAATAGCCTATGACTTGGGTGGCTGGAGACTGACATTTTTTAGGGCCTTCCTCTGAGGTCCTGGATACCAGGGAGCTCGTCCCCAGTGATGTACTGTTGTTAAATAGACTTATTTTAGGAAAAAGACTTTAAACACGGCAGAGATTTTAAATGTTAAATTCATATGCAGTCAAAATGACTGCCTTGGCACTTCTAGTGTTAAATATTCAGAAATAGTAACAACAGTATCCGCCAGTGGGGGGGGGGGGGGGGGGCAGTAATTCCCCTATGCCACAGCCAGGAGGGGGGCAGTAATTCCCCTATGCCACAGCCAGGAGGGGGGCAGTAATTCCCCTATGCCACAGCCAGGAGGGGGGCAGTAATTCCCCTATGCCACAGCCAGGAGGGGGGCAGTAATTCCCCTATGCCACAGCCAGGAGGGGGGCAGTAATTCCCCTATGCCACAGCCAGGAGGGGGGCAGTAATTCCCCTATGCCACAGCCAGGAGGGGGGCACTAATTCCCCTATGCCACAGCCAGGAGGGGGGCAGTAATTCCCCTATGCCACAGCCAGGAGGGGGACAGTAATTCCCCTGTGCCACAGCCAGGAGGGGGGCAGTAATTCCCCTATGCCACAGCCAGGAGGGGGACAGTAATTCCCCTATGCCACAGCCAGGAGGGGGACAGTAATTCCCCTGTGCCACAGCCAGGAGGGGGGCAGTAATTCCCCTATGCCACAGCCAGGAGGGGGACAGTAAATCCCCTATGCCACAGCCTGGAGGGGGACAGTAAATCCCCTATGCCACAGCCAGGAGGGGGACAGTAAATCCCCTATGCCACAGCCAGGAGGGGGACAGTAAATCCCCTATGCCACAGGGGAGCAGCTTGCCGTTTTAAGATGGGCAGTAAATCTCCTATACCACAGCCGGCGCTAAGATGAGTGATAAGCCTTTTAGAGCTGTCAGTGTGGGAGCTTGAGGGGAAAATGCTATTCAGTTGACTAATTAGAGGAATATTGGGAAATACAGTGAAAAGAAATAGGCCTACACATACAGTACAAGTCAAAAGTTTGGACACACCTAGAAATACCTTATTTAGGCTGAGCACTTGTGGACTGCATTTCGTTCACTCTGCGGTCCAACTCATCCAAAACCATTGCAATTGGGTTGCGGTCGGCTGATTGTGGAGGCCAGGTCATCTGATGCAGCACTCCATCATTCTCCTTCTTGGTCAAATAACCCTTACACAGCCTGGAGGTGTGTTGGGTCATTGTCATGTTTAAAAACAAATGATAGTCCCACTAAGCACAAATCAGATAGGATGGCGTATCGCTGCAGAATGCTGTGGTAGCCATGCTGGTTAAGTGTGCCTTGAATTCTAAATAAATCCCTGTCAGTGTCACCAGCAAAGAACCCCCACACCATCACACCTCCTCCATGCTTCACGGTGGGAACCACACATGCAGAGATCATCTGTTCATCTACTCTGCGTCTCACAAAGACGTGGTGGTTGGAACCAAAAATCTCAAATTTGGACTCAGACTAAAAAGACAGATTTCTCCAGTCTAATGTCCATTGCTCAAGTTTCTTGGCCCAAGCAAGTCTCTTCTTATTATTGGTGTCCTTTAGTAGTGGTTTCTTTGCAGCAATTCCACCATGAAGGCCTGATTCACGCAGTCTCTTCTGAACAGTTGATGTTGAGATGTGTCTGTTACTTGAACTCTGTGAAGCATTTATTTGGGCTGCAATTTCAGAGGCTGTTAACTCTAATGAACTTTACCACTGCAGCCAGTTTCATCATAGCACTTGATGGTTTTTGCGACTGCACTTGAAGGAATTTTCCATATTGACTGACCTTCATGTCTTAAAGTAATGATGGACTGTCGTTTCTCTTTGCTTATTTGAGCTGTTCTTGCCATAATATGGACTTGGCCTTTTACCAAATAGGGCTATCTTTTGTATACCACCCCTACCTTGCCACAACACAACTGATTGGCTCAAACGCATTAAGAAGGAAAGAAATTTCACAAATTAACTTTAACAATACACACCTGTTAATTGAAATGCATTCCAGGTGACTACCTCATGAAGCTGATTGAGAGAATGCCAACAGTGTGCAAAGCTGTGGCTACTAAGGGTGGCTACTTTTAAGAATCTAAAATATGTTTTCATTGTCTTCACTACTATTCTACAATGTAGAAAATAGTAAAAATAAAGAAAAACCTGTGAATGAGTAGGCCTGTCCAAACGTTTGACTGGTACTGTACGGCAGTATTTTTACTATTTTCTACATTGTAGAATAGTAGTGAAGACAGTGAAAACATATTATAAAACATATTAGTAGCCACAGCTTGACCTAGTGGCCAGAGCATTGGGCCAGCAACCAGAAGGTTGCTAGTTCGAATCCCCAAGCTGACAAGGTCTAACGCTGTCGTTCTGCTCCTGAACAAGGCGGTTAACCCACTGTTCAGAGGCTGTCGTTCTGCTCCTGAACAAGGCGGTTAACCCACTGTTCAGAGGCTGTCGTTCTGCTCCTGAACAAGGCGGTTAACCCACTGTTCAGAGGCTGTCGTTCTGCTCCTGAACAAGGCGGTTAACCCACTGTTCAGAGGCTGTCGTTCTGCTCCTGAACAAGGCGGTTAACCCACTGTTCAGAGGCTGTCGTTCTGCTCCTGAACAAGGCGGTTAACCCACTGTTCAGAGGCTGTCGTTCTGCTCCTGAACAAGGCGGTTAACCCACTGTTCAGAGGCTGTCGTTCTGCTCCTGAACAAGGCGGTTAACCCACTGTTCAGAGGCTGTCGTTCTGCTCCTGAACAAGGCGGTTAACCCACTGTTCCTAGGCTGTCGTTCTGCTCCTGAACAAGGCGGTTAACCCACTGTTCAGAGGCTGTCGTTCTGCTCCTGAACAAGGCGGTTAACCCACTGTTCAGAGGCTGTCGTTCTGCTCCTGAACAAGGCGGTTAACCCACTGTTCCTAGGCTGTCGTTCTGCTCCTGAACAAGGCGGTTAACCCACTGTTCCTAGGCTGTCGTTCTGCTCCTGAACAAGGCGGTTAACCCACTGTTCCTAGGCTGTCGTTCTGCTCCTGAACAAGGCGGTTAACCCACTGTTCCTAGGCTGTCGTTCTGCTCCTGAACAAGGCGGTTAACCCACTGTTCCTAGGCTGTCGTTCTGCTCCTGAACAAGGCAGTTAACCCACTGTTCAGAGGCTGTCGTTCTGCTCCTGAACAAGGCGGTTAACCCACTGTTCAGAGGCTGTCGTTCTGCTCCTGAACAAGGCGGTTAACCCACTGTTCCTAGGCTGTCGTTCTGCTCCTGAACAAGGCGGTTAACCCACTGTTCCTAGGCTGTCGTTCTGCTCCTGAACAAGGCGGTTAACCCACTGTTCCTAGGCTGTCGTTCTGCTCCTGAACAAGGCGGTTAACCCACTGTTCCTAGGCTGTCGTTCTGCTCCTGAACAAGGCGGTTAACCCACTGTTCCTAGGCTGTCGTTCTGCTCCTGAACAAGGCGGTTAACCCACTGTTCAGAGGCTGTCGTTCTGCTCCTGAACAAGGCGGTTAACCCACTGTTCCTAGGCTGTCGTTCTGCTCCTGAACAAGGCGGTTAACCCACTGTTCCTAGGCTGTCGTTCTGCTCCTGAACAAGGCGGTTAACCCACTGTTCCTAGGCTGTCGTTCTGCTCCTGAACAAGGCGGTTAACCCACTGTTCCTAGGCTGTCGTTCTGCTCCTGAACAAGGCGGTTAACCCACTGTTCCTAGGCTGTCGTTCTGCTCCTGAACAAGGCGGTTAACCCACTGTTCAGAGGCTGTCATTGAAAATAAGAATTTATTTTTAACTGACTTGCCTAGTTAAATAAAGGTTAAATAAAAAATGTCAGGTAGACATACAGTATACAGTATGTCTGTATTGATTACTTGAAATATTTCCATTAATTTCTGACCGTCACACTAATTAATTGGAAACCATTTCTTCAATTGTAAAAAAATAAATAAAAGTACAGCACAGTACAGCACAGTAGTAGAGCACAGTACAGAACAGTAGTAGAGCACAGTACAGTACTAGAGCACAGTACAGTAGTAGAGCAGAGTACAGCATAGTAGAGTACAGTAGAGTAGTAGAGCACAGTACAGTAGTAGAGCACAGTACAGTAGAGTAGTAGAGCACAGTACAGTAGTAGAGTACAGTACAGTACAGTAGTAGAGCACAGTACAGTAGTAGAGCACAGTACAGTACAGTAGTAGAGCACAGTAGAGTAGTAGAGCACAGTACAGTACAGTAGTAGAGCACAGTAGAGTAGTAGAGCACAGTACAGTACAGTAGTAGAGCACAGTACAGTAGTAGAGTACAGTACAGTAGTAGAGCACAGTACAGTAGTAGAGTACAGAACAGTAGTAGAGCACAGTACAGTACAGTAGTAGAGCACAGTACAGTAGTAGAGCACAGTACAGTAGTAGAGTACAGTACAGTAGTAGAGCACAGTACAGTAGTAGAGCACAGCACAGTACAGTAGTAGAGCACAGTACAGCACAGTAGTAGAGCAGAGTACAGCACAGTAGTAGAGCACAGTACAGTACAGTAGTAGAGCACAGTACAGTAGAGTAGTAGAGCACAGTACAGTACAGTAGTAGAGCACAGTACAGTAGTAGAGCACAGTACAGTAGTAGAGTACAGTACAGTAGTAGAGCACAGTACAGTAGTAGAGCACAGTACAGTACAGTAGTAGAGCACAGTACAGTAGTAGAGCACAGTACAGTAGTAGAGCACAGTACAGTACAGTAGTAGAGCACAGTACAGTAGTAGAGCACAGTACAGTACAGTAGTAGAGCACAGTACAGTAGTAGAGCACAGTACAGTAGTAGAGCACAGTACAGTACAGTAGTAGTGCACAGTACAGTAGTAGAGCACAGTACAGTAGTAGAGCACAGTACAGTAGTAGAGCACAGTACAGTAGTAGAGCACAGTACAGTAGAAGAGCACAGTACAGTAGTAGAGTACAGTACAGTAGTAGAGCACAGTACAGTACAGTAGTAGAGCACAGTACAGTAGTAGAGCACAGTACAGTAGTAGAGCACAGTACAGTACAGTAGTAGAGCACAGTACAGTACAGTAGTAGAGCACAGTACAGTACAGTAGTAGAGCACAGTACAGTAGTAGAGCACAGTACAGTAGTAGAGTACAGTACAGTAGTAGAGTACAGTACAGTTGAAGAGCACAGTACAGTAGTAGAGCACAGTACAGTACAGTAGTAGAGCACAGTACAGTAGTAGAGCACAGTACAGTAGTAGAGTACAGTACAGTAGTAGAGCACAGTACAGTAGTAGAGCACAGTACAGTAGTAGAGCACAGTACAGTAGTAGAGCACAGTACAGTACAGTAGTAGAGCACAGTACAGTACAGTAGTAGAGCACAGTACAGTAGTAGAGCACAGTACAGTAGTAGAGCACAGTACAGTACAGTAGAAGAGCACAGTACAGTAGTAGAGCACAGTACAGTACAGTAGTAGAGCACAGTACAGTAGTAGAGCACAGTACAGTAGTAGAGCACAGTACAGTACAGTAGTAGAGCACAGTACAGTAGTAGAGCACAGTACAGTACAGTAGAAGAGCACAGTACAGTAGTAGAGCACAGTACAGTAGTAGAGTACAGTACAGTACAGTAGTAGAGCACAGTACAGTACAGTAGAAGAGCACAGTACAGTAGTAGAGTACAGTACAGTAGTAGAGCACAGTACAGTAGTAGAGCACAGTACAGTACAGTAGTAGAGCACAGTACAGTAGTAGAGCACAGTACAGTACAGTAGTAGAGCACAGTACAGTACAGTAGTAGAGCACAGTACAGTACAGTAGTAGAGCACAGTACAGTAGTAGAGCACAGTACAGTAGTAGAGCACAGTACAGTAGTAGAGCACAGTACAGTACAGTAGTAGAGCACAGTACAGTAGTAGAGCACAGTACAGTAGTAGAGTACAGTACAGTAGTAGAGCACAGTACAGTACAGTAGTAGAGCACAGTACAGTAGTAGAGCACAGTACAGTAGTAGAGCACAGTACAGTACAGTAGTAGAGCACAGTACAGTAGTAGAGCACAGTACAGTAGTAGAGCACAGTACAGTAGTAGAGCACAGTACAGTAGTAGAGCACAGTACAGTAGTAGAGCACAGTACAGTACAGTAGTAGAGCACAGTACAGTAGTAGAGTACAGTACAGTAGTAGAGCACAGTACAGTAGTAGAGCACAGTACAGTACAGTAGTAGAGCACAGTACAGTACAGTAGTAGAGCACAGTACAGTAGTAGAGCACAGTACAGTAGTAGAGCACAGTACAGTAGTAGAGCACAGTACAGTACAGTAGTAGAGCACAGTACAGTACAGTAGTAGAGCACAGTACAGTAGTAGAGCACAGTACAGTACAGTAGTAGAGCACAGTACAGTAGTAGAGTACAGTACAGTAGTAGAGCACAGTACAGTAGTAGAGCACAGTACAGTACAGTAGTAGAGCACAGTACAGTACAGTAGTAGAGCACAGTACAGTAGTAGAGCACAGTACAGTAGTAGAGCACAGTACAGTAGTAGAGCACAGTACAGTACAGTAGTAGAGCACAGTACAGTACAGTAGTAGAGCACAGTACAGTAATAGAGCACAGTACAGTAGTAGAGCACAGTACAGTACAGTAGTAGAGCACAGTACAGTAGTAGAGCACAGTACAGTAGTAGAGCACAGCACAGTACAGTAGTAGAGCACAGTACAGTAGTAGAGCACAGTACAGTAGTAGAGCACAGTACAGTAGTAGAGCACAGTACAGTACAGTAGTAGAGCACAGTACAGTAGTAGAGCACAGTACAGTAGTAGAGCACAGTACAGTAGTAGAGCACAGCACAGTACAGTAGTAGAGCACAGTACAGTAGTAGAGCACAGTACAGTAGTAGAGCACAGTACAGTAGTAGAGCACAGCACAGTAGTAGAGCACAGTACAGTAGTAGAGCACAGTAGAGTAGTAGAGCACAGTACAGTACAGTAGTAGAGCACAGTACAGTAGAGCACAGTACAGTACAGTAGTAGAGCACAGTACAGTAGTAGAGCACAGTACAGTAGAGTAGTAGAGCACAGTACAGTAGTAGAGCACAGTACAGTAGTAGAGCACAGTACAGTACAGTAGTAGAGCACAACACAGTAGTAGAGCACAGCACAGTAGTAGAGCACAGTACAGCACAGTACTAGAGCACAGTACTAAAGCACAGTACTAGAGCACAGTACAGTACTAGAGCACAGTACAGTACTAGAGCACAGTACAGTAAGTCAGTTGTCTAAACTGAACAATCACAACCGAAACAATTTACACTATATATATATACAGTGGGGAGAACAAGTATTTGATACACTGCCGATTTTGCAGGTTTTCCTACTTACAAAGCATGTAGAGGTCTGTCATTTTTATCATAGGTACACTTCCACTGTTAGATACATCAGAAAAGCAGAACTTAATATTTGGTACAGAAACCTTTGTTTGCAATTACAGAGATCATACGTTTCCTGTAGTTCTTGACCAGATTTGCACACACTGCAGCAGGGATTTGGCCCACTCCTCCATTCAGACCTCCAGATCCTTCAGGTTTCGGGGCTGTCGCTGGGCAATACAGACTTTCAGCTCCCTCCAAAGATTTTCTATTGGGTTCAGGTCTGGAGACTGGCTAGGCCACTCCAGGACCTTGAGATGCTTCTTACGGAGCCACTCCTTAGTTGCCCTGGCTGTGTGTTTCGGGTCGTTGTCATGCTGGAAGACCGAGCCACGACCCATCTTCAATGCTCTTACTGAGGGAAGGAGGTTGTTGGCCAAGATCTCGCGATACATGGCCCCATCCATCCTCCCCTCAATACGGTGCAGTCGTCCTGTCCCCTTTGCAGAAAAGCATCCTCAAAGAATGATGTTTCCACCTCCATGCTTCACAGTTGGGATGGTGTTATTGGGGTTGTACTCATCCTTCTTCTTCCTCCAAACACGGCGAGTGGAGTTTAGACCAAAAAGCTCTATTTCTGTCTCATCAGACCACATGACCTTCTCCCATTCCTCCTCTGGATCATCCAGATGGTCATTGGCAAACTTCAGACGGGCCTGGACATGCGCTGGCTTGAGCAGGGGGACCTTGCGTGCGCTGCAGGATTTTAATCCATGACGGCGTAGTGTGTTACTAATGGTTTTCTTTGAGACTGTGGTCCCAGCTCTCTTCAGGTCATTGACCAGGTCCTGCCGTGTAGTGCTGGGCTGATCCCTCACCTTCCTCATGATCATTGATGCCCAACGAGGTGATATCTTGCATGGAGCCCCAGACCGAGGGTGATTGACCGTCATCTTGAACTTCTTCCATTTTCTAATAATTGCGCCAACAGTTGTTGCCTTCTTACCAAGCTGCTTGCCTATTGTCCTGTAGCCCATCCCAGCCTTGTGCAGGTCTACAATTTTATCCCTGATGTCCTTACACAGCTCTATGGTCTTGGCCATTGTGGAGAGGTTGGAGTCTGTTTGATTGAGTCTGTGGACAGGTGTCTCTTATACAGGTAATGAGTTCAAACAGGTGCAGTTAATACAGGTAATGAGTGGAGAACAGGAGGGCTTCTTAAAGAAAAACTAGCAGGTCTGTGAGAGCCGGAATTCTTACTGGTTGGTAGGTGATCAAATACTTATGTCATGCAATAAAATGCAAATTAATTATTTAAAAATCATACAATGTGATTTTCTGGATTTTTGTTTTAGATTCCGTCTCTCACAGTTGAAGTGTACCTATGATAAAAATGACAGACCTCTACATGCTTTGTAAGTAGGAAAACCTGCAAAATCGGCAGTGTATCAAATACTTGTTCTCCCCAATGTATATATATATAGTGTAAATTGTTTCGGTTGTGATTGTTCAGTTTAGACAACTGACTTATGTTGGACGTGTGTGTTTTGTTAGTGACATCAACTATAATAATTTCTTTAAATAAACAAAACTACTAATTCGATCAGTATCTGTCAATGTAATAATACAACAAATACATGTAAATACATGTAATACAACTCAAGATGTTCTATTGAAATAATAGAGTTACGTTTTTTGGTTTTACAAAAAACATGAATTACTTTACAACACAAAGTTTAGGAGTGAGGGTTTGGGACAGCCAACTCTCAGTAAAATAGGTGTCTAAACAATAACTTTGTATTACTATATTAATTCACCAATATGTTTGTAATTGCCTTAGAACACATCGTGATGTAAATAAATGTCCTAAGTTTGGAGACTTAAACATGCACTATGCAGAAATCGCTCTGCTATTTCCTGGTTGTTAAAATTCGAATAGTTCGCCTAATTTCAGTTTGCGACAAAACAAGCAAGTATAGTGTAGAGAATCATTGTACCATCTAAACCACTGCTAAATATATTTTCCATAACCAAAAATATTGTATTTTCAGCTGTTTGAAGCTGGTGTTCAAAACCGAAACTAAAAGACGCAAAAACAAAACTTAAAAACGAAAAGCATAGAAATAGCCCACATAGAACAGATATATCGCTTCTTAGACTTGCTTTCAACGAGAATGACAGATTTTCATTTCTATGTTAATTCTGTCAGGTTGCTCACAAAGTTACATTTTGCTGCTTTAACAGTAAAAAAATATATATGGGTGGGAAAGCACTTTTTGCCACTTATGCAGAATCACCATATAGGGCCTGTCTTATATAAAAAATAATTTCACAAAAGTAGTCCTCGACTCACACTGCATAATTCAATATACTTGGAATCAGGGTCGGCAGCTCTGTGAAATAATAGAGGCAAAACAATGATGGTGGGTGTTGGACAAGGTTAATGTTTCAGGTGTTTTCTACCCAATTTTGAGAGCTCTTGGCTGTGAGAGATAAATATTGACATCAATTGGGTAGAACACACACACACACACACACACACACACACAGGTTGAAGTACAACAAGATCTCTGTTTGTTTTGGAGCAGAAGCGTTACAAAAAACACTAAATTGCTGAATTAGCTTGGTGCCCTTGGATAAACTTTTCAGAATCCGTTATCGGTCTTCCCCCGATGTGGAGAACAACACACACACACACACACACACACACACACACACACACACACACACACACACACACACACACACACACACACACACACACACACACCTCTCTGTACATTGCTCCGTTCATCTTTCCCTCGATCCTGAGTATTCTCCCAGCCCCACTATTTTCCCATGGTCTGAGAGTCCTTTAGGTGCCTTTTGGCAAACTCCAAGAGGGCTCTCATGTGCCTTTTACTGAGGTGTGGCTTCTGTCTGGCCATTCTACCATAAAAACCTGATTGGTGGAGTGCTGCAGAGATGGTTGTCCTTCTAGAAGGTTCTCCCATCTCCACAGAGGAACTCTGGAGCTCTTTCAGAGTGACCATCGGGCTCTTGGTCACCTCACTGACTAAGGCCCTACTCCCCCGATTGTTCCGTTTCGCCGGGCGGCCAGCTCTAGGAAGAGTGTTGGTGGTTCCAAACTTCTTCCATTTAAGAATGATGGAGACCACTGTGTTTTTGTGGACCTTCAAGGCTGCAGACATTTTTTGGGACCCTTCCCCAGATCTGTGCCTCGACACAATCCTGTCTCGGCGCTATACGGACAATTCCTTCTACCTCATGGCTTGGTTTTTGCTCTGACATGCATTGTCAACTGTGGGACTTAAATATAGACAGGTGTGTGCCTTTCCAAATCATGTCCAATCAATTGAATTTACCACAAGTGAACTCCAATCAATTGCTAGAAATATCTCAAGGATGATCAATGGAAACAGGATGCACCTGATCTCAATTTCGAGTCTCATAGCAAAGTATCTGAATACTAATAAGGTATTTCTAAAAACCTGTTTTCCCTTTGTCATTATGGGGTATTGTGTGTAGATTGATGAGGATTTGTATTTATTTAATACATTTTAGAATAAGGCTGGAACGTAACAAAATGTTGAAAATGTCAAGGGTGTCTGAATACTTGCGGAATCAACTGTATAGGAATCAACTGTACAGGAATCAACTGTATAGGGAATCAACTACAGGAATCAACAGTACAGGAATCAACTGTATAGGGAATCAACTACAGGAATCAACAGTATCATTGTGCTGTTTGGGTTGCAGATGGTGTGATAGTACAGGTGCATGTTTTGACATACAGTACAGTATATGTGAATGAATGTGTATACTGTATATGCATATATTTAACTCTGCACCTGTTTGAGGATTTGAGACATTTGTACTGATACCATTTGGAATTTGAAAGGCTTCTGGCATATTTCCATATTTTTTATGAGCTCTGTTGTTTTGTTCGCTCTAGGAAAAGAAACAAATTAGCTTAGTTTATTGGCTCCTTTATGAAGAAAAGAAACACAGACACGAAAGCTGCAGCTTCCTACCAGTTCGAAGCCTATTATTCTCTCAGACAACTGTTCCCCAATGATAGTTTATCAAATGATTGTTTATCAAATTAGCTCTGTTTCTCGCTGAGTCTCTAACCTGGCAAGCAAGGTAGGCTACGGAAAATTAATTGTCCACACACACGCACGCCCGCAGCGTGCGCAGCACACACACTGTAGACACATAGTCCCTGATCGCATATAGTGCAGCTGGTGAAAATGAATTCCCTCTCTCTCTCTCTCTCTCAAAATTAAATTTAAGAGACTTTATTGGAATGGGAAACGTGTGTACATTGCCAAAGAAAGTGAAGTAGATAATAAACAAACAAATTTACAGTAAACATTTCACTCGCTCTCTCTCCCCCTCTCTAGCGCTCTCTCTTTCTTACATTCCTCCCCTCTCTGTCTCACCATCTCCCTCTCTCTCTGTTAACTCTTTGTTATTCAGTGTGAAGGAGGCTACCATTTTGCCAACTAAACAGACGCTTCTAAACTGGGTTCAAATACTATTCAAAATGATTTCCAATACTTTATCTGTGCTTGATTGAGCTTGCCTGTAGAAATGGAACCAATTACAAAGCCTCACATGTGCAGACCCCACCCACCTGGCACTTGAGGGCAGACTAAAGCAAAAGCTCAAAGTATTTGAATGATTTCTAATTGTATTTAAACCCAGGTCTGAGTCACTGAGCCCCAATCCTCTTGCTTCTTGCCTTCATTAATTTGACTAAATGTCAATGGCTGCTGGCGATTAAAGACGGCGATCATTTACCGGTCATGATTTTGATAAGGGCAATTAGCCCACAAGCTGCTGGAGAAAATCAATGTGGAAAGTAAAGGCAAGAAAGAGAAGCCAGGATGAGGAGAGGAGAGGCAGGATGAGAAGAAAGGAGACACAGGAGAGGAGAGGAGAGGCAGGATGAGAAGAAAGGAGACACAGGAGAGGAGAGGAGAGGCAGGATGAGGAGAGGAGACGCAGGATGAGGAGAGGAGAGGCAGGATGAGAAGAGGAGAGGCAGGATGAGAAGAAAGGAGACAGGATGAGGAGAGGCAGGATGAGAAGAAAGGAGACACAGGAGAGGAGAGGAGAGGAGAGGCAGGATGAGGAGAGGAGACACAGGATGAGGAGAGGAGAGGCAGGATGAGGAGAGGAGAGGCAGGATGAGAAGAGGAGAGGCAGGATGAGAAGAAAGGAGACAGGATGAGGAGAGGAGAGGCAGGATGAGGAGAGGAGAGGCAGGATGAGGAGAGGAGAGGCAGGATGAGGAGAGGAGACACAGGATGAGGAGAGGAGAGGCAGGATGAGAAGAAAGGAGACACAGGATGAGGAGAGGAGAGGCAGGATGAGAAGAAGGAGACACAGGATGAGGAGAGGAGAGGCAGGATGAGGAGAGGAGAGGCAGGATGAGGAGAGGCAGGATGAGGAGAAGAGAGGCAGGATGAGGAGAGGCAGGATGAGGAGAAGAGAGGCAGGATGAGGAGAGGCAGGATGAGGAGAGGAGAGGCAGAATGAGGAGAGGAGAGGCAGAATGAGGAGAGGAGAGGCAGAATGAGGAGAGGCAGGATGAGGAGAGGAGACACAGGATGAGGAGAGGAGAGGCAGGATGAGAAGAAAGGAGACACAGGATGAGGAGAGGAGAGGCAGGATGAGGAGAGGAGAGGCAGGATGAGGAGAGGAGAGGCAGGATGAGGAGAGGATAGGCAGGATGAGGAGAGGAGAGGCAGGATGAGGAGAGGAGACACAGGATGAGGAGAGGAGACACAGGATGAGGAGAGCAGAGGCAGGATGAGAAGAAAGGAGACACAGGATGAGGAGAGGAGAGGCAGGATGAGGAGAGGAGACGCAGGATGAGGAGAGGAGAGGCAGGATGAGGAGAGGAGAGGCAGGATGAGGAGAGGAGAGGCAGGATGAGGAGAGGAGAGGCAGGATGAGGAGAGGAGAGGCAGGATGAGGAGAGGAGACACAGGATGAGGAGAGGAGAGGCAGGATGAGAAGAAAGGAGACACAGGATGAGGAGAGGCAGGGTGGACAGCAGAAGAGCAGCACACTCCTGGATGGCCTGACTGCCAACACTAAGTCCACATACTGTACATAACAAGCTTTTTGGGATATTTCTACAGAATAGAGAAAGAGATAGGGCTAGATACTATTTGTATGATTTAATTTGTATGTCTGCACTGTCTTTATGATATAGGCAAATCAATGTGTCAAGGATGAGAAGGCAAGGTAGCACAGCAGACTCCCGATCTGACTAGAAACTCCTATTCCAAGGCATATAGTGAGAAAGAGGCTGGGGATTTTCTACATCAAAGACACAGCTATATGTGATTTCTAGGGGGTTCTGGGTTTTTATGGCTATAGGCGACTTGTTTCTATCTGATTAAATCAATATGGGAAGTCAGGGAAGGCAGCACAGCAGTGTACTCCTGAGTTGACTGGAAACCCCCAAAACCAACTACCTACAGGCCACACAGATAATCAGGCCACACAGATAATACTCTATATAAAAAGTTCTGATTAGTTTATTAGGATCCCCATTAGCATGCAGCAGCTACTCTTCCTGGGGTCCACGTAAAATACAAATACATGACATTAAGTTCCCAAAATAATATAAATAAAAACACACACACACACACACACAGTATATAGACACCAAGAGACAGCAAAAATGCTACACTGCTCAAAAAAATAAAGGGAACACGTAAACAACACAATGTAACTCCAAGTCAATCACACTTCTGTGAAATCAAACTGTCCACTTAGGAAGCAACACTGATTGACAATACATTTCACATGCTGTTGTGCAAATGGAATAGACAAAAGGTGGAAACTATAGGCAATTAGCAAGACACCCCCAATAAAGGAGTGATTCTGCAGGTGGTGACCACAGACCACTTCTCTGTTCCTATGCTTCCTGGCTGATGTTTTGGTTTTGGTCACTTTTGAATGCTGGCGGTGCTTTCACTCTAGTGGTAGCATGAGACGGAGTCTACAACCCACACAAGTGACTCAGGTAGTGCAGCTCATCCAGGATGGCACATCAATGCGAGCTGTGGCAAGAAGGTTTGCTGTGTCTGTCAGCGTAGTGTCTAGAGCATGGAGGCGCTACCAGGAGACAGGCCAGTACATCAGGAGACGTGGAGGAGGCCGTAGGAGGGCAACAACCCAGCAGCAGGACCGCTACCTCCGCCTTTGTGCAAGGGGGAGCACTGCCAGAGCCCTGCAAAATGACCTCCAGCAGGCCACAAATGTGCATGTGTCTGCTCAAACGGTCAGAAACAGACTCCATGAGGGTGGTATGAGGGCCCGACGTCCACAGGTGGGGGTTGTGCTTAAAGCCCAACACCGGGCAGGACGTTTGGCATTTGCCAGAGAACACCAAGATTGGCAAATTCGCCACTGGCGCCCTGTGCTCTTCACAGATGAAAGCAGGTTCACACTGAGCACATGTGACAGAGTCTGGAGACGCCGTGGAGAACGTTCTGCTGCCTGCAACATCCTCCAGCATGACCGGTTTGGCGGTGGGTCAGTCATGGTGTGGGGTGGCATTTCTTTGTGGGGCCGCACAGCCCTCCATGTGCTCGCCAGAGGTAGCCTGACTGCCATTAGGTACCGAGATGAGATCCTCAGAGCCCTTGTGAGACCATATGCTGACACATGCACATTTGTGGCCTGCTGGAGGTCATTTTGCAGGGCTCTGGCAGTGCTCCTCCTTGCACAAAGGCAGAGGTAGCGGTCCTGCTGCTGGGTTGTTGCCCTCTTACGGCCTCCTCCACATCTCCTGATGTACTGGCCTGTCTCCAGGTAGCGCCTCCATGCTCTGGACACTACGCTAACAGACTCAGCAAACCTTCTTGCCACAGCTCGCATTGATGTGCCATCCTGGATGAGCTGCACTACCTGAGCCACTTGTGTGGGTTGTAGACTCCGTCTCATGCTACCACTAGAGTGAAAGCACCGCCAGCATTCAAAAGTGACCAAAACATCAGCCAGGAAGCAAACTGAGAAGTGGTCTGTGGTCACCACCTGCAGAATCACTCCTTTATTGGGGGTGTCTTGCTAATTGCCTATAATTTCCACCTTTTGTCTATTCCATTTGCACAACAGCATGTGAAATTTATTGTAAATCAGTGTTGCTTCCTAAGTGGACAGTTTGATTTCACAGAAGTGTGATTGACTTGGAGTTACATTGTGTTGTTTAAGTGTTCCCTTTATTCTTTTGAGCAGTGTATATACACACTATTCATACAGTATTTACATATTATTATATACAGTAGTTTAATTAGATCTTTAGAAATAGAAGAGGATACATTGTGTTTTTTAAATATTTTTTCAGTTAAACTTGTTGCCTGAGTAACCTCTGGTGGCAGAGCATTCCATGATGACACGGCTCTAAACATAAAATATTTTTATTTAACTAGGCAAGTCAGATAAGAACAAATTCTTATTTACAATGACGGCCTACTCCGGCCAAACCTGGATGACGCTGGGCCAATTGTGCACCGCCCTTTGGGACTCCCAATCACGGCTGGATGTGATTCGAACCAGGGACTGTAGTGACGCCTCTTGCACTGAGATGCAGTGCCTTAGACCACCACGCCACATAACTGAGCAACACATGAAATGTGTTTTTGGTTTGGGTACCGTGAAGAAACCCATAGTGGTGTGTCTGGTAGGTATATGTGTCTTTCTGAAAGTCTAGCATTGGAGAGATTTTATACAGAATAGACACTGTTACTATGGTTTTGTACTGTATGCCATTGCTTTCTTTGGGAATCAGTGTGGAAGGCAGGGCAGGCAGCACAATTTGGGTCTGGAAACCCCTAACAAGAATGCCAAGTGGCAACACACATCAGATGTGTGTGTGTAATTTTGGATTTACACAATCCAATATATAGTTTTCCATCTTGTATCTATCTGTTTTATGTCCCTGGAATCCCTCAATACTGACAACTTAAGACACCCCCAAGTGTAAGGTGTCAAGTATTATACCGTGTTAGTACTGCTAACCTTGGCCATACAGCATACACAAGCCTTCTGTGAAAGATCTCTACAGAGTACAATAAATAGACAATAGCTGAGGTCTGTGTGACTTCTAAGTGTTTTATTATTATATTTTATTAACTTTATTTAACCGGGGGAACCCATTGAGACCAGAGACTAATTTCCAATGATGCCCTGAGAACAACAGTTCAAGCAATGTAAGCCACAAATAATCACGTTTTAGAGGGACCTGTAGGTAATTCCAGGACTGAGGGGCATAGTAACTGAAAGCAGTTTTTCCCTAACTCAGAGGAGACCCGTGGAACCTCTAGAACCATCCAGTCTAGAGAGTCTAATAGTTACTAGATTTCCCATTTAGAAGTGAGGTGAGGTAGTATAGGAGTTTCCAGAGAAGTGCTTTATATACGATAATAGCCAATGTCGGGGCCCTTCTGGCCGTCTGAGACTCCCAGCCAACAGAACTATTTAAGAGACAGTGATGCGTACAGAAATTATCACCAGTGATAAAACGCAAGGCTGAGTGGTAGACTGAATCTAGAGGTTTTAACACAGAGGCTGAGTGGTAGACTGAATCTAGAGGTTTTAACATGGAGGCTGAGTGGTAGACTGAATCTAGAGGTTTTAACACAGAGGCTGAGTGGTAGACTGAATCTAGAGGTTTTAACACAGAGGCTGAGTGGTAGACTGAATCTAGAGGTTTTAACACAGAGGCTGAGTGGTAGACTGAATCTAGAGGTTTTAACACAGAGGCTGAGTGGTAGACTGAATCTAGAGGTTTTAACACAGAGGCTGAGTGGTAGACTGAATCCAGAGGTTTTAACACAGAGGCTGAGTGGTAGACTGAATCTAGAGGTTTTAACACAGAAGCTGAGTGGTAGACTGAATCTAGAGGTTTTAACACAGAGGCTGAGTGGTAGACTGAATATAGAGGTTTTAACACAGAAGCTGAGTGGTAGACTGAATCCAGAGGTTTTAACACAGAGGCTGAGTGGTAGACTGAATCTAGAGGTTTTAACACAGAGGCTGAGTGGTAGACTGAATAGAGGTTTTAACACAGAGGCTGAGTGGTAGACTGAATCTAGAGGTTTTAACACAGAGGCTGAGTGGTAGACTGAATCTAGAGGTTTTAACACAGAGGCTGAGTGGTAGACTGAATCTAGAGGTTTTAACACAGAGGCTGAGTGGTAGACTGAATCTAGAGGTTTTAACACAGAGGCTGAGTGGTAGACTGAATCTAGAGGTTTTAACACAGAGGCTGAGTGGTAGACTGAATCTAGAGGTTTTAACACGGAGGCTGAGTGGTAGACTGAATCTAGAGGTTTTAACACAGAAGCTGAGTGGTAGACTGAATCTAGAGGTTTTAACACAGAGGCTGAGTGGTAGACTGAATCTAGAGGTTTTAACACAGAGGCTGAGTGGTAGACTGAATCTAGAGGTTTTAACACAGAGGCTGAGTGGTAGACTGAATCTAGAGGTTTTAACACAGAGGCTGAGTGGTAGACTGAATCTAGAGGTTTTAACACAGAGGCTGAGTGGTAGACTGAATCTAGAGGTTTTAACACAGAGGCTGAGTGGTAGACTGAATCTAGAGGTTTTAACACAGAGGCTGAGTGGTAGACTGAATCTAGAGGTTTTAACACAGTGGCTGCATGTAGATTGAGTCGCCATAGTCAATTACCAAGAGGAGTGTTGCTTGAACAATCTTCCTCCTATTTTCAAAAGTGAGACAGGACTTATTTCCCTACAAGAAACCCATCTTTACTCACCACTGTTAGTCAGCTCATCAATGTGTGTTTTAAAGGACAGCTTATCAATGTGTGTTTTAAAGGACAGCTTATCAACGTGTGTTTTAAAGGACAGCTTATCATCATTACAAATACCTAGATGCTTATAATGGGGGACCAGCTCAATTTGGGCTCTACTCAAGGTACAGATAGGCAGGTATTTAGTATAAAAACATATAATATTATATCATAGTATATAAACATAGTATATCAACATTTAGCAGTAATTTAAGATCGGTGATCAATTCTTGAATTGATTCAAAGCCAAGCTGCAGGTTGTGATGGACCTTATCTGCAATATACACTGAGTATACAAAACATTAGGAACACCTTCCTTAATATTCAGTTGCACCCCACTCCCCCTTTAGCCCTGAGAACAGCCTCAATTCATCCAGGCATGGACTCTACAAGGTGTTGAAAGCGTTCCACAGGGATGCTGGCCTATGTTGACTTCAATGCTTCCCACAGTTGTGTTAAGTTGACTGGATGTCCTTTAGGTGGTGGGAATTCTTGATGCACACTGGAAACTGTTGAGTGTGAAAAACCCAGCACCGTTGCAGTTCTTGACACACTCAAACCGGTGTGCCTGGCACCTACTACCATACCCCGTTTAAATGCACTTAAATCTTTTGTCTTGCCCATTCACCCTCTGAATGACACACACACAAGCCATGTCTCAATTGTCTCAAGGCCTTCTTTAACCTGTCTCCTCCCCTTCATCTACACTGATTGAAGTGGATTTAACAAGTGACATCAATAAGAGATCACAGCTTTCACCTGGATTCACCTGGTCAGTCTGTCATAGATAGAGCATGTGTTCTTAATGTTGTGTATACTCAGTATATGTCTAAACATTCTTCAACTGTTGTCATCTTGTATCTGTTTCCGAGTCAACCTTGTGAGCGGTGGACACAATGGGAATGTAACAGTGCCCTAAAGTATCTCACAGGATATTGGGAAGTTGTTTTCAGAATTGAATATTGGCATCAACAGACATTTCTGTAACATAGTAGTGGGGATAGTTGACATATAGGCCTACATGATCTAAAGTAGACAGTTAAATAATTAGTCTTTGAGGCTTTCAAACGTTTTCTTTTTATAAAAAATTGCGCTCAAGCCATACTTTTGTTTGTCGCAATCTTATCATCATCTCCTAATTATTTGAGTTAGATTTCCAAAGAGATAAAAACACACAGTAAGTAATCATGGTCTGGTTCCTATCCACCATCCACCCCTTTTTTAACATGTTTCTCCCTATCATTACAATTGGTTTTGTGTCTGACTGTAGTTACATGAAACAAGAACTGTTTCACTGTTCTGGTTTTATTTCGACAATTAAACCATTAATTTCAGAGCTGACTTCCAGTCATCTATTATCCAACTGCCATCATTCCCTTTCTTTCCTTCATCATCCCTTCTTTCCCTCATCACCCCCCTTTCTTTCCATCATCATCCCTTCTTTCTTTCCCTCATCATCCCTTCTTTCTTTCCCTCATCATCCCTTCTTTCTTTCCCTCATCAGCCTCCTTTCCCCCCTCATCATCCCCCTTTCTTTCCCTCGTCATCCTCCTTTTCCCCCCTCATCAACCCCCTTTCTTTCCCTCATCATCTTCCTTTTTCCCTCATCATCCCCCTTTCTTTCCTTCATCATCCCCCTTTCTTTCCTTCATCATCCCCCTTTCTTTCCTTCATCATCCCCCTTTCTTTCCCTCATCACCCCCCTTTCTTTCCATCATCATCCCTTCTTTCTTTCCCTCATCATCCCTTCTTTCTTTCCCTCATCAGCCTCCTTTCCCCCCTCATCATCCCCCTTTCTTTCCCTCGTCATCCTCCTTTTCCCCCCTCATCACCCCCCTTTCTTTCCCGCATCATCCTCCTTTCTTTCCTTCATCATCCCCCTTTCTTTCCCTTATCACCCCCCTTTCTTTCCATCATCATCCCTTCTTTCTTTCCCTCATCATCCCTTCTTTCTTTCCCTCATCATCCTCCCTTTTCCCCTCATCATCCCCCTTTCTTTCCCTCATCTTCCCTTCCCTTCAATAGCTATTTCATTTTTCTGGATTTGTTTCAACAAAAAAAAAAAGATCATACTTTCAAAGCTCACTTCCATCCACCCCCTCCCAGTCTTCTGCCTATCATTATGACTACCTCTGTGTGTGACTGCCCAAAACACAGACACACACTCACACATACAATGCACGCACGCACACACACACAACCTCCCCTCACCCCACCACACACATATACCCCCCATACACACCTGCCGACCCCCCCACACACAACATTCTAAATATGTATCAATGTGATTGCTTCTCTCTGAGTGACTGATTCACATCAGTGATTCACAGAGCCGATAACCCAGCTCAGGATAATGAAATACTCACCGGCTGACAAATGACATTTTTCACACAGCAGCCCTTATTCGATTTGGCCCCCTATTAAATGTCTTCCACTCTCTGTGGCTTGTGTTGGTTTGGTTCACTCCTGCTGTTGTTGTGTGTCTCATATGCCTCAACTATATAATAAGGTTTCAGAAATGATTAACTGGTCTTGATTGACATTTTGCTTGGTCCTGCATGCTCATCACACATTTTCTGGATAAGATTTGGCCCACTCTTAAATGTCCCCTCCTCTCTGAGGATTGGCTTTAGTCTGGTTAAACCAACGTGAAGGATGTTCTCATAATGGTGAACACGGCATTCTGTTTGGTTTAGGCTAGCTTGGCTCAGCCTTACGTTTTCCACTGCTGTTCAGACAGATTTGGTCTCCCTGTTTAAATGGCTTCTCCTGTGGTTGTGTTTGGCTAAGACTCAGGTTTAAGACCCATATCAACCCACAGGCCTTTCTGTCTTTTTATTAAGGTTTACAGGGAGGGGGAAAGGAATTAAATCAACAATCTGGAGTTGAATTGCAGGGGTATCTTACTGTATTTTCACCAGCAGGAAACATCCCTGTTACTTTAATGGGAGTAAAAAGTTTAATGGTACCAATCTACACAAGTCGTTCCAAATTTCACTCATTTATGGATAAAGACTTTAATCCAGTTCAACTTTGTGAAAGTCACCCTCTGTGGGAACATACAGCCCAAGCTCAAATCTGTTCTGTTCCGCAGTGTGGTGCATGGTGGGTATTTTTCTCTGATAATTCCAGGAAAAGAGCACAGTGTTTCCACCCAGGAATTGCTTTCTCTCACCTTTTGTACCCACTAGCCAGCAGCACTGACACATAGGCACTGATCTTGCAGATGGTAGCTATTTTGCAGAAAGTTTTACTTGCAATGATTGTGGCATGTGGTTATACTACCATATGTGGTTATACTACCTATAGTTGAATGCACTGATTGTCAGTAGTTCTGGATAAGAGCATCTGCTAAAGGACTAACAAATAAATGTAATGACTTGCCTAAGGAATGCCTCTGTAAGAGCTAAGTGACAATCAAGGGAAAAGTGTGTTTTTTGTATTCTGTCCATGTGCTACTTGGTTCTACTTAATAATCATCTGACACAGTAGTAGCAGTACAACTTAATGTACTACACACAGACATATACACAAACACCAGTGGAGGCTGCTGAGGGGAGGACGGCTCATAATAGTGGTTGGAATGGAGCAAATGGAATGGCATCAAGCCATGTGTTTGATGTATTTGAAACCATTACACTCTATTCCGCTCCAGCCATTACCACAAGCCCGTCCTCCCCAATTAAGGTGCCACCAACCTCCTGTGACACACAAACACAGACACTAATGTACAGTAGGCACTCCCTCGCGTAAGGTGGAAGAGGGGAGAAAGAGATGTCTGCCCTTGGTAAGGTGGAAGAGAGGAGAAAGAGATGTCTGCCCTTGGTAAGGTGGAAGAGAGGAGAAAGAGATGTCTGCCCTTGGTAAGGTGGAAGAGAGGAGAAAAAGATGTCTGCCCTTGGTAAGGTGAAAGAGAGGAGAAAGAAATGTCTGCCCTTGGTAAGGTGGAAGAGAGGAGAAAGAGATGTCTGCCCTTGGTAAGGTGGAAGAGGAGAAAAATATGTCTGCCCTTGGTAAGGTGGAAGAGAGGAGAAAGAGATGTCTGCCCTTGGTAAGGTGGAAGAGAGGTGAAAGAGATGTCTGCCCTTGGTAAGGTGGAAGAGAGGAGAAAGAGATGTCTGCCCTTGGTAAGGTGGAAGAGAGGAGAAAAAGATGTCTGCCATTGGTAAGGTGAAAGAGAGGAGAAAGAAATGTCTGCCCTTGGTAAGGTGGAAGAGAGGAGAAAGAGATGTCTGCCCTTGGTAAGGTGGAAGAGGAGAAAAAGATGTCTGCCCTTGGTAAGGTGGAAGAGAGGAGAAAAAGATGTCTGCCCTTGGTAAGGTGGTAGAGAGGAGAAAGAGATGTCTGCCCTTGGTAAGGTGGAAGAGAGGAGAAAGAGATGTCTGCCCTTGGTGAGGAGAAAGAGATGTCTGCCCTTGGTGAGGTGGAAGAGAGGAGAAAAAGATGTCTGCCCTTGGTAAGGTGGAAGAGAGGAGAAAAAGATGTCTGCCCTTGGTAAGGTGGAAGAGAGGAGAAAGAGATGTCTGCCCTTGGTAAGGTGGAAGAGAGGTGAAAGAGATGTCTGCCCTTGGTAAGGTGGAAGAGAGGAGAAAGAGATGTCTGCCCTTGGTAAGGTGGAAGAGAGGAGAAAGAGATGTCTGCCCTTGGTAAGGTGGAAGAGAGGAGAAAAAGATGTCTGCACTTGGTAAGGTGGAAGAGAGGAGAAAGAGATGTCTGCCCTTGGTAAGGTGGAAGAGAGGAGAAAGAGATGTCTGCCCTTGGTAAGGTGGAAGAGAGGAGAAAGAGATGTCTGCCCTTGGTAAGGTGGAAGAGAGGAGAAAGAGATGTCTGCCCTTGGTAAGGTGGAAGAGAGGAGAAAGAGATGTCTGCCCTTGGTAAGGTGGAAGAGAGGAAAAAGAGATGTCTGAACTTGGTAAGATGGAAGAGAAGTGAAAGAGATGTCCTTGGTATGTAAATAAAATGATGACCGTGCGCTATTTACACACTGACGAAGATGTAGTGTGTTTATGTGAGCATGAGGGTATACGTTTGAGCGTGTGTCTCCGCGTGCGTACGTCACGTAGACCGAGCCACTCAGCAACCTGATGAGGTGTGCTACTGCCCATTAGCTTGTTTTTTTACCTCCCTTGCTGAGTAGCGAAGTCATTTTCCCCCGCACGTCGCCTGGGATTACGACATCCCCTCAGCAGGTGCTCGTCTACATTACAGGAACCCGACAGCGAGGCCTTCAAAAAGAGCAGCATTGCATTAGTGGAAACAAAGACTGTTCTCAGGGCAGGCCTGGTTGTAGCTAGATATGTTAAATTTTAGTATTTTAACTAACCCTTTTCCTAACCTTAACCTAATGATCTTAACCGGCCACGTTAATTGTCCTAACCTGCCACGTTAATTGTCCTAACCTGCCACGTTAATTGTCCTAACCTGCAATGAAAAGTCACTTCTGCTAATCAAAACCGGCAGACCTGCCCTGAGAACAGTCTTGGTTTTCACTAATGAGATACAGCTCAAAAAGGGAGGGGGAAGAGGGGCCACTAGAGAGTGAGTGCACCTGACCCTCGAGAGGGGGAGAGGAGGGAGGGGGAGGGAAGACGGTCCACTTAGTAGGGGTGTCACCCCCTCCAGCCCTCCTTCTTAGTTCCATACACACAGTGGTCAATTACAAAGGGATGGGGGGGTGGGGGGTGGAACTAGAGAGATAACAGGGGGAAGAGAAGAGTGGGACCGAGGTAGAGGCAGAGAGAGAGAGAGAGAGAGAGAGAGAGAGAGAGAGAGAGAGAGAGAGAGAGAGGGGGAGAGAGAGAGGTGAATGAGATAGAGACAGCACAAAAAAAGAAAGACACACAGAAGGAAAACAACACCTCTGGTTTGTCTAAGAGGGTGATTGGTCTACAAACCATTATCAGAGAGGACCAGAAAGACTACACACACACACACACACACACACACACACACACACACACACACACACACACACACACGCACCATACACACACACACACACATCCATCATCTAGGAGGATCAGAGGTCAACATGACTAACAACGCTAATGCTCCATGAGTACGTCCTCACGGTCACCACCGCTCTCTCTCTCTCTCTCTCTTACACACATACACACACACACACACACACACACACACACACACAGAACACTAGGCAGCTAGCCGCGCGCTAACCACTGCTAACTAATTAGCACCCATTGAGGGGGACTTGTCGTTCCGTTGGATGAAATTGGAACGTTCAAGTGGGAACAACAAATGAATGTAGGTTAATAAATGATATCAGTCATCATGGTGGTTGGTGTAATTAGGAGAGGGTTAATAGTTTGACATGTTGTACTATCAGAGTGAGAAGAGAGAAAACATGAAAAGAGACTTGAGAAGAAGTGTGTTCTTTCAGAGGTGACATCCTGTGACATGGTTATAACCACTCACATATCTGCAGGTAAATTAGGCTACATTAAATCTAGATGTCACCGCGTAATCCTGACAGTGAGGCCATCAAGAGGGAGGGGGAGGTGGGAGAGGAGGAGGGGAAAGGGACCACTTAGGAAAGGCCGTGTTTTTTGTTGCTGTACCATGTTAACATTCGCTTGAATACCAACCTAAGTGATTCGGTCATGTGTACGTAACTACAATGGGATTTATTTTTTGTGTGAAATATTTGTTGTTCACAGGGGCCAACGTGTGCGAACACACACTAACCATCTTGTTCAACAGAGTGACATTGTTGTTGTCACTCATGTTCAAGTTTCAGGTTTTATTTGTCACATGTACAAGTAGGGAAATGCTTAATTAACATGCAAGCCCTTGAGTTAGACCAGTAAGATGGAAGACTGTTGCTGCCATCCTCCGAGTGTAGAGGTACTGCACTAAAAGAATAGGCATACAACCCAGGGATACAGTGGATGGGACTACAAATCCCACGAAGCCCCGCATGAGGGTCACGTAAGAGATTCCGCGCCAAAATTGACTGACCACCAGACAGTAACATCAACAACACACGGGGTGAGTGGGAATTTTATGTGCTTATCTTTCCTTTTCACTTGCTAAACGGCGTGCATTATTCAACTCAACGCAAGTAAGAAACTAAAATGTTTCTAACATGCATTAAACAAACTGCTTAGCTAGACAGTTAGCCCTAGATCACGACTCTCAGTTCCATTACTAGTACACAAGTCATTTGACGAAGGCGTCTTCTGTATGGGGTGAGGTATATATTCAATAAACAATATATTTCCAGGTGTTTGAAGCTGGTGCACAAAACCGAAAGTAAAAAAACGAAACTCAAGCACGGGAAGCATAGACATCGAGCACATAACAGGTCTACCGCTAATTTGACTTGCTTTAATGAAAGTGGCAGATCTATAACTTACATTTCTATGTGAATCTGGGTCACCCAAAAAAGTTACATAATGATGCTTTAAAAGGTGCACTATCGCCCTGCCATTTCCTCGTTGCTAAAATTAATGATTTGCATTGTTTGTTTGTGACAACACAAGCAAGTATAGTGCAGAGAATCAATGTACCTTCTAAACTGCTGTAAAATATATTTTCCATAACCAAAAATAATGTATTTTCAACTGTTTGAAGCAGGTGTACAAAACCAAAAGTACGATGCATAAACGAAACTTAAGAACGCGAGGCATAGAAATAGCGCACAGAACGGATCTGTCGCTTACTAGACTAACTTTCAATGAGTGACATCTCTAACTCACATTTCTGTGAATTTGGTCGGGTCGCCTAAAAAGTGACATATTGTAGTTTTAAGAGCCACGATGCTTGGTCTGAACATTAACATGCATCGCTTGAGGTACGGTTTTGGAATCATAAGGACTTTGTCTTTCTTACCAGCGAGAAATCATTTTCAAAAAAACAAAAGTTGAATTGATACGACATTTTATAGGGTTAATGTTCCCACAAGGCCACTGTAAGAAATTGAAATAGAGACTGGAAACTAGCAATAACTACACTTCAACATAAGCCATATATTATACAAAAACACACATACTCCTCATTTCTCTTGGACATATGCTGGACTTAAGACACCAACTATAGACACACATAATTCCCCTCCCCCATAATAACCACAGACACACCCAACCCATGGTTGGACCTCAGGACAAAGAACTCTCAGGAACCAATGGAACGTGGACACCAGGCCTGATCAGGACTACCCAAGACCCAGATCGACCAATCGGAAGGCCGGACTCGCAGATCTACCTACTTTGCTTGTTGTCTATATAGTACTGAACAATTCTGGAAACTGGTCTCTTTTCCGGACGATTCACTAGGAGTCAGACTGAAAGAGCCTTGCTGCAAGATTTTACTAAGATATCTTTACATGTAATTAAACGGCCTTATTATAAAATTATCCACCTCGTCCTATTGTCTCCTCTTGTTCTCCTGTCAACAGTAAACGTTTTACTAACACCACATCTCGGGAAATGTATGGAAGTCAGAGGCGACCACCTGTGTCAATTCGCTATCTAGCATGCTCAGAACCCCTGTGTGTAACCGTAACTCGGGAAGTGTAGTTTCTTTGGATGGAGGCATCCATAGCTGTATGGATCTGTGCAAAACTGCTACAGTAAGTGTTTTTTTTTCTTTGAAATATTCTTTATTGCTGATGAAAAATAAGGGTAGGGTGTCTGTCCACCCACGAGGTTTGGTGATGAAATGTCACTTATTTATGGTATAAAATACATTTTACCAAGACACATATGATTATTCATGTTCTGAATCGTCCAGTGGGGTCTTTCTTTACCGTACCATTAATATTATATCCAAAAAGTCAGATTTCGTAACCTAATACATCCGATAATAAGCGCCGAGCTCTGTTAGAGCCGTGCAGCTTTCTTGCAGCGATTTTTAGAGGATTTACATGTTGTTGTGGTAATCTGCAAAGTTGTTTCCACTGGTCACAAAAAGCTAAATTAACATGACACGGGGGGAATTATGTCAAAGGCTTTGAAAATAAAAACTTGCGGTGCTCCGTTGACATTTCAGAGATACGCTTGTTTTTGTGAAAAATCTTAGAAAAATTGAATTTCGCATTAATATGAAAAGCGTTTACTAAAATATAAAAATAATGCATGTCCTCTTAAAATCGATGTCTATCTTACCTCTATATTGTTTTATGTCACCCGGATTTGAGAAGAAGGATGACTAGTTCAACGGTGAGCCTGTGTAACGGATGTGAAATGGCTAGCTAGTTAGCGGGTACGCGCTAGTAGCATTTCAATCAGTTACGTCACTTGCTCTGAGACTTAAGTAGTGTTGCCCCTTGCTCTGCAAGGGCCGCGGCCTTTGTGGAGCGATGGGTAACGATGCTTCGTGGGTGACTGTTGTTGATGTGTGCAGAGGGTCCCTGGTTCGCGCCTGTGTCGGGGCGAGGGGACAACGTAAAGTTATACTGTTACACCTGTCAGTTAGCCTTAATTCTCGCACAGCATCCAGCCTAGTTGACGCAGTGCGATTTCCATATTCTTTACCACCTTTTATCTCATGCCTCCATTGAATTATTCACCCTAATTTTGGACCTCCTACAAGGGTAAAAACTCCAATAACTTTTGAATGAATTATGATAGAGATATGAGGTTTGAACCATTGGTTTTCTTAGAGGTGAAATGATGCGTTTTTGATTGGACACACTATTAAGGGCCATATATTTTGAAAGCTGTATCGCGAGCGCTGATTGACGTTTCTAATGTTAAAACACAGCGTGGGGATTGTATACTGAACAAAAATATAAACGCAACATGCAACAATTTCAAAGATTTTACTGAAGTACAGTTCATATTAGGAAATCAGCCAATTGAAATAAATGTATTAGGCTCTAATCTATGGATTTCACATGACTGGGAATACAGATATAAATCTGTTGGGGCGTGGACCAGAAAACCAGTCAGTATCTGGTGTAACCATTTGCCTCATGCAGCATAACACATCTCCTTTGCATAGAGTTGATCCAGCTGTTGCTTGTGGAATGTGCCACGAAGTTGCTGAATTTTGGCGGGAACTGGAACACACTGTCATACACATCAATCCAGGTCATCCCAAACATGCTCAATGGGTGACATGTCTTGTGAGTATGCAGGCCATGGAAGAACTGGTACATTTTCAGCTTCCAGTAATTGTGTACAGGTCCTTGTGACATGGGGCCGTGCATTATCATGCTGAAACATGAGGTGACAATGGGCCTCAGGACCTCGTCACGATATCTCTGTGCATTCAAATTGCCATCATTAAAATGCAATTGTGTTTGTTGTCCATCTCTTATGCCTGTCCATACCATAACCCCACCATGGGGAACTCTTTTCACGACGTTGACATCATCAAATCCCTCGCCCACACAACGCCATACACGTGGTCTGCGGTAGTGAGGCCGGTTGGATGTACTGCCAAATTCTCTGAAATGAGGATGGTGGAGAAATTAACATTACATTATCTGGCAACAGCTCTTGTGGACATTCCTGCAGTCAGCATGCCCATTGCACGGTCTCTCAACTTGAGACATCTGTGGCATTGTGTTGTGTGATAAAACTGCACATTTTAGAGTGGTCTTTTATTGTCCCCAGGACAAGGTGCACCTGTGCAATGATCATGCTGTTTAATCAGCTTCTTGGTATTGCACACCTGTCAGGTGGATGGATTATCTTGGCAATGGAGAAATGCTCACAAACAGGGATGTAAACAGAAATAAGCTTTTTGTGCGTATGGAACATTACTGGGATCTTTCATTTCAGCTTATGAAACATGGGACCAACACTTGAAATGTTACGTTTTTGTTGAGTATAGTTGACATGGGCCAGTCGTGGGCGAAGCTAACCACTGAAAACTGGCCTGACTTCTTTTAGTGACTGGCTTAAATATACTTCCGTAACTCACCAAAGTAAAGATGTTAGAGTGCCTGGTCACGGTTGTCATTCCTCCAAAATACTTTGCATACTGCCACAGACTAGCTTAAGTCCACGTGCATGCATCAGGTTTGCACTACTACCGACACATGCACGTGTTACTTCTACTGTGAATGGTTCACAGGTCAGCTGTTTGTTCACCCACACCCGCCCGGAATTACTAATAAGCCATCCACAACCGCTTGACTATATGTGATAAAGTGGAAATCTGAGGCCCGCATCCGACCCCAACCCGCTAACATAGAAGACAGCGGAACAATTTTTTTGTCAGGGGCTGTAAGATCTTTTTTAAGCCTTTGTTTGTGCTTATAATTTCTGACATTTTTGTTGGCTATTTGTTTGTCAACTTGTCTATAATTAGAAACATGCAACTTCTCCTCTGTCATTATATGTTGCCCTAGAAGTAACCCCCTGCTCACCAGAATCATATATGGATAGAATGAATGATTCAATCTAGTTTACATCAGTCAAGTTTTCTTTGTCATTTTTGGTTCTTTCACAGAGGAAAGACGTTTAGGGACCAGTGAGAGAATTTTATAACAAAAACAAAACGGGAACCATTTTCTGTGCAACATTTCCAAATTATACCAGTTTTACCAGTTGTAAGGATATAGAAAGCTGTGTCCACCCATGCTCCCTTTATCTACACAATATTTAAAGACCCTAAACCTGCCCCTCCCTGCGGATATAACCGTGGGGACTGCGGATTATGAGTCAACCCACCCATCACTATTCTACTGTTACTTCTAGCTGGCTATATCTTGTAATTGCTTGCTTACAATTTGATTGCTATTTCATGTTTCATAGCTACTCACCAAGACCCTTGAAATGTTAGTTACAGTTGTTTAGGCTACGTATCCTTTACGGTTGTTTACAGTGCACTTTCTCTGTACAGTTGTTTACAGCTCTTGTTGTTTACAGTTGATTACAGACTTACAGAAACAGACAGTGGAAGGTCACCATGGATCTCGGTGAGTTTGAGGCGGACAACTCGGTGAGCTGTCGCCTGGCTTCAGCAATACCCGACGCCTGCAAGACAGAAGACTGCTGTTTGGGTATCGATGAAGCCGGCAGGGGCCCTGTACTGGGTGAGTGGGCCTCCTTTTCAAATGGCATGGATCACTAGTCCATGTTAACTAATCTATTTTTACGTTTACATTTTGGTCATTTAGCAGATACTATTTAAAAAATGGATTGGCTCCTATTCAAACGTCATGGATCACTTAGTAGGTCACTGAATGTCTGTTATCTAGTTGCTTGGTCATCATTTGATGTTGCTTGCTAATATCGTGCATTTGCTCCACCAGGACCCATGGTCTACGGAATATGTTTCTGTCCCATCGCCAAAAAGGAAGCTCTGAAGAACTTAAAAGTGGCAGGTAAGTTCATGATATTTCTTTTTTTAAAGATATATACAATAACATTCAAGAGGAATCCATTAAATAATTCGTTCATATACGTGTCGTGAAGGATGCCTGTGTGACTGTATTGTACATGTCTGTGTCTCTAGTGACAAACCTTTTGAGGATCAACAAAGTTGATTCATGCATCTGTTTGTTGTACAATGATGAGTTACTGTGTCTCCTTTTCTAGACTCGAAGACATTGACAGAGGCACAGAGAGAGGATTTATTCCGCAAGCTGGACGAGGCCAAGAGCTTTGTAGGCTGGGCTCTTCAGATACTCTCACCCAACACTATCTCTACCAGCATGCTGCAGAGGTATTTAAACACATACTGTACTACACACACACACACACACAGAGAAAGAGACACAGAGAGCGAACAACCAAACACACACACAGATAATTCTAACCGTTCTGCTCTTCCACAGGTCAAAATACAACCTGAATGCTCTCTCTCATGACGCAGCCATTGGCCTGGTACAGTTTGCCCTGGACAGTGGAGTACAGCTCAAAGAGGTACGGTACAAAGCATCTTGGTTATTTTAAACCATACATACAAACACACCAATACCGTCAATACAACATAACAAACCCTCGAAATGTTCTTTCTGCCCTTCTCTTTTCTCTCGCTTTGTCTTTCTATATTCCTTTTTATGCCTCCCTCGCTTTCTCCCTTTCTCTCTATCGTATTCACTACCCTTCCAGCTATATAGGCATGTTCTTTTTACTCGTTATTTACTGTGTATTTATTCCTTTTGTCACTATTTCTGTTTTTGTTATTTTATTTTGAATCTTTAACGGCGTTGTTGGAAAAGGACCCGTAAGTAAGCATTTCCCTGTTGTTTACGACGCATGTGACAAATGAAATGTAATTTGATTCATTTAACCAACCTTTTATGACTACCCTGTCCCTTGTCCTCCCTCCCTCTCCCTGTGTGTGACAGGTGTTTGTGGACACGGTGGGTCCTGCAGAGAAGTACCAGGAGAAGCTGTCCCAGCGGTTCCCCGGGGTGGAAGTGACCGTACGACCCAAAGCCGACTCCCTCTTCCCCATAGTCAGCGCTGCCAGTATCTGTGCCAAGGTTAGATGGCACGCTAATGACAAACGCTTCCTTTGTTTTGAATCGTTTCCTCTCTTTGTCTCCTGTACCTCGAGACCAGGGATCTGAAAGTACTGGGGTGAAGGGTTTTGTCCCATATTAGCAGTCCTCTTCAGGAGCAGGATTGAGGTAGCCCGAGTGCCAGTTTGTTTATGCTATCATGCCAACTTCTTGTCAAACCTTGACAGCGATTAAGTTGACAGGCGCACAAACAGACCTGGGACCAGGCTAAGAAGGAGGATCACTGGCCTAAATGGTATCTGCTGCTCCCTCAGGTGGCCAGGGACCATTCAGTAAAAGACTGGAACTTTCCAGAAGACCTAGGAGAGGTGGATGCAGACTACGGCTCCGGTTACCCCAACGGTCAGTAGGGAAACACTTTAGGGAAAATCTTCACCCATCACACACTCTTTTTCATGGCTTGGCAACACTGGAACAATATATAAAGTTCAGCATCTTGTATTGAATCCCAGTTTGGTCAAATTTGATGCCTTTTCTTTTGTCCTTTAATGGTAGAATGTGCAGAGACCATCGTTTAAATGTTGTATTATTCTGCAATTTTAAAAGTCATGGCTGGTAAAGGATGGAGGCCCATCTTTTGTGTTAAATAGAAGTTTGTAGAAATACAGTCGTGTTGTAGTGCTGTAATGGTAGAATTTGTTTAAAATAAAGTAGAATTGACTTTTTTCTTGTTGTTGTGTGTCCAGACCCGAAGACGAAGGCGTGGCTGTTGAAAGAGCTTGACCCGGTGTTTGGCTACCCTCAGTTTGTCAGGTTCAGCTGGAGCACCACACAGACCCTGCTGGACAGCAAGGCTGTCACCGTACACTGGTGAGGAGAGATGGGCTAGGGGGACTGGGGTGGGATGAGGGTCTGCGTTGAGAGAGGGGGTACAGGTGAAGAAGGGGTTGGAGAGGGGCCAGGGAAGGGAGTGGTAGATGGTGAAAAGTGCTCAGTGTTTACACTATATTCTTTTTTCTTTTTTTTTTTTTTTTAAATTTTTTATCCCCTTTTCTCCCCAATTTTCGTGGTATCCAATCGCTAGTAATTACTATCTTGTCTCATCGCTACAACTCCCGTACGGGCTCGGGAGAGACGAAGGTCGAAAGTCATGCGTCCTCCGAAGCACAACCCAACCAAGCCGCACTGCTTCTTAACACAGCGCGCCTCCAACCCGGAAGCCAGCCGCACCAATGTGTCGGAGGAAACACCGTGCACCCGCCCCCCTCGGTTAGCGCGCACTGCGCCCGGCCCGCCACAGGAGTCGCTGGAGCGCGATGAGACAAGGATATCCCTACCGGCCAAACCCTCCCTAACCCGGACGACGCTAAGCCAATTGTGCGTCGCCCCACGGACCTCCCGGTCGCGGCCGGCTGCGACAGAGCCTGGGCGCGAACCCAGACTCTGGTGGCGCAGCATAGCACTGCGATGCAGTGCTCTAGACCACTGCGCCACCCGGGAGGCCGTTTACACTATATTCTACTAATGTATTTTAGTACTATACACGTGTTTCAGCTTTGTGAAAAGGGAAGAGGCTAGTGTAATGTGAAAGCTGTGTTTGTTTACATTCAGTAGAACAAGTTCACATAACTATTTGTGTGTAATCAGGGATGATGATGAGGAGGATGGGGAGAAGGCTGCAGCCCGTCAGAACAACACCTCCATGCTCTCCTACTTCAAGGCAGGCTCCAAGACCTCCGCCCAGCAGAGCAACACACACCAGACACACCGCTTCTTCAAAGAGAGGAGACTGCAGAGCCTGGCCACACTCTGAGACAAGGAGAGGAATACACACACCCACTGAGACATGGTGCACAACACACATTCTGTTTAAAGTCTCTGTCCACTGTTTCCAGATGTATATGAAATGTGACCTATACTTAATTACAATATTACTGAAATAGTGTTCCTTCTAAAAAATTGGGTATCAAGTGTGTTAAAAAGCAGCTTTTCTGTGTTGGAATGGTGTGGGTGTACCCCAACAGCAGAAGGGTGTGGTTGTATACTGGTCATTAAAAATATTAATGCGAGTAGACCGCCTACTTGCCAGCTCCTCCTCAGGAGGCGGGCTTTTCTGTGTTTTTTTTGCTCCAATTTATTATTTGGCCACAAATACGAGTATAGGACGAGTCAACAACATTATTTGAGTTAACAGAATATTAACTTTCAAAAAAGTGACATTTTCACTGGACAGTTACTTAAAGATATGTAGAGGAGCACACACATACTTCACTGCAGATGTAGAATACAAGCGTTTTTTACGGCTGTGCCTATGACCACAAGCCTTTCTATAGACGGTTTGCTGTGAAGACCACTGACTGAAGGATCGATTGAAAAGGACTTGGAGCCCAACTTCATGAACTTTGTTGTCACTTGAATAATACTTTAATGTGAAATAAATTGAAAAAATATTGTTTCTAAATACTTGTCTATTTCTTTCATAGAGTTCAGCAAAGGAAATAGTGTTTAGTTCAGGTATGTTTTTATTTTTGCATTAGTGAATACTGCAGTTGGTGGGTAGTGCTCTACTTTCATATTCCCACACTGCCCCCATGTGGTGAAAAACATACACTTCCAAGATATGTTTCAAGTAAATCCTCCCGAACAATCTTGCTGTTGCCTTTATACGAGTTATACACCACGACGTTCCATAGGTACTGGAAATCACCATTTACTTGAATAATTAGGAAGTGTTCAGGAAGTCATGAAGATAATACATTTTTTTAAGCGTAAGTACAGCTCCTATTATGACTGCCTACTACTATTCTAATGCTTCATACTCAGTGACAAGACAAGTAATACCTAGAGGCCTCCAGTTATCATAAATGCATATTAATACAAGATATACTATACTGAGTTTACCTGAGAAAATACTAGTGATATTTGCATAGAGTAAATAAAGTGACAGTTGTATAAATTACATTTATACGCAATAGATTAGGTATACAAGTCTGATTATTGTCTTGTTAACTAAAAAGATAGCGAGTTTGGCATTGCATCAAGTGTCCGCTGGTAATTTTCTCCCTCTGAATCTCTGAACTCAACTCATACAGTCTTGGGCATCCTCTGTTGTTGACATGGCAACCGGGTTTACATCATGCGTCTTATAATCTTCAGAAATTCCATCTTCTGTTTTCCCCCTGGGAGTTGAGTGTGACTCGGGTAAATTGAAATTCCCTGCATCTCACCAAGTTTTCTTCTGGGCTTTATTCAGCAGACACTAGTCAACACAGGTGTCTATAGGTATGACCAAAATACACACAACAAGTTAGCACAAGTGTTCAGCTACGTATCTAAGGCGTTAGCTAGCCTATTCATTGTCCGTTAGCCTTCATTGCCCTTCTGCTTGGAATCCACCATCTTCTTCCCCATGTTCATAGCCACAGTGGACACAGCGAAGGAGGAGAGGATGATGATGGATGTGCCTACAAACTGTGTGGAGGCCCCTCTGGGGGCTGCCTTCATGGCCCTCCTGGGAAGGGAGTCAGGGTCTGCAGCCTGGGCCACCATGGTTGCAATGGGCTCCATGGATTTCTCTGGTGTTCTGGTAGAGACTGGTGCTCAGATACTTCTGGAGCTGATGGTTAAGTTCTCTTGCCCCACAAAGAGCTGCTTCTGGGGCTGGGACTCTCTTTGGTCCAGTGGAGCTCAGGCAAACATCCGGGGACTGGAGGAGGCTAAATCCACTTGCCCACTCCGAGAGCTGCTTCTGGGCCTGGAAACTCAACACTGACTGCCTCTTCTGGACGCCTCAAATCAGGTAAACATCCAGTCTACAGTCCACACAGTAAGTAATGTCCTAGTTCAGCCTTGATCCCTCTAGTCTCTCCTGTCTGCCTTTTATAACCTCCCAAGCCTGTTCCCATGGAGCTCTACCTCAAATCCCTCTGAGTTAGCCCTGTCTGTGTCCGGCTGCGTCAATGTGATTGTAAATAGATTAGGACAACCGGCTGACATTGGAGAGCGCTAAGCTTTATCAGTGTCATGACTGTCTTGTGAGGATCCAAATAGGTCAGATCAGCTTTGCAATAAACAACTTCAACCAGACTCCCTCTCACCTGCAGAGGGGGGGGAGGAAGGAACTGCTGGGGTTTAATTGTAAATCAAGGACCGAACATTCAGCATCTCCCTCTCCAATGTTCACCAGAGGAATGTGCCTTTGTCCTAAGAAGATTTTTCCCACCAAAAATCTAAAACTTTCAAATGCAACTATTGGAACAATATTTCTAACATAGAACAAGGGGAATGGGCAGAGGTGACCTAAAATAACACTACTGTTATATTGTGATGTCATTACAAATGTTATAAAGGAAACTCTGTAACTTGAAAAGTATACACACTATAAGTACGAAGTTTCCATCCTCTGCGATGTGCTATAAGAAAAATGATGAAAGTATTTTTGTTAAGAGAGGGACATGATTTTAGGAGCCATAAGAGATAATAGTTTTACATAACTTTGCACAGTGACATGCCACGCCCCTGAGTGAGGTCAGAGAGCATGTCAGCCTGACGGAACCGCCCTTTCTAACAAACTGTATAAAATTATGGGTTAAGAATTAACATATCAGACCAGAGAGACATTGAGCTACAGCTCACGTTTAAAGTGGTTTGAACTCTGAATCTCAACACGAGGTAGAGATGATAAACTCCCCTCCCGGACAATCACACGTACGGCTGATTAGCTGTTCTAAGTAAAGTATCTAGAAAAACCGAATTTAAGTGGGACAATTCTACTACTCTCTTCAAACCATCAGATTTCTTTACTCTCATCACCCCACTGGCAACCATCAACACGGCTGGTTAGCCTATCTTCAAAGAAGCATCTTTCCAGAGTGAATGGAAGTAGAATGAACTCTATAGTTCTGTTCAGGACTACACGAGAAGTCACCGGATACCGGGCGACTGCAGAGGAGAACAACAGTAGAAGACGGGTGGAGACCCCTTTTGGACAATCAGAGCCTTACAAGCGTGCTGCAAAAGGCCCAAAACCCTTTCCAAGAAGGCCCTGTCTACCGAGAGAAACAAAGGATTTTCACGTAAATACATTCATGATTGCTTACTTCAAGCGGCGGTGGTTCGTGTGCAAAGTGAGAGTAGTTTCTAAATGTACCAACCTTAAGTGTCTCTGTCCCTCTCTCTCTCGCCCTCGCCATGTCTTTTTGTAACAAGCAGCCATATTGTTGTCAGTCCGCTAGGGACCTGTTTCTTATATATTAAGTGTGTATGTTTATCCTGTGTTACCATTTAGTTAACTAGTAAATAAATAATTAAACTAATTTGTGTAGTATTGAATCATAAGTAAGGCTCGGGTTTTTGCAGATACAAGATGACGACTGTTCAGAATGAGGATATGGTACGAGGTTATGATTAAAACGTTGACTGTTTATGGATGTGATAGGTAAAGACCTTTAGAGTTTAATTCGGTAGATGGTAAAATAAAAATAACCCCTCTTGTGGTGCCCCAAATCCTAATGAGTTAATTGTGACATGATTAATTGAATCGGGTAACAATTAAACATAGTTAGCTGATTAGATAAATAACAGTCATCAGATTAATAAAAGTAAGGTGACAACACCAGCACCAGCGGCCAAAGTCGCTCAATGAGTTTAATAGAAGAACCGCTGCTGTGCCAAACTGCCGGAGGTGAATGGAGACGATCAGAGGATACCATTTCCTTCTGTTGCTGTGGGTGTTTGTGTGTTGTCCACTGTATTAACGCGAGTAGGACCACCTGGCCTCTCGATCCAGTATCGTCCTGACCTAACCTCTGGTAGAGACATAAGAGGGTATTCTTCAAAGCAGGTTCAATGAGTTAGTCAGATAACTTCATTAAACATCCAGATATAACTATTGATGTTCTGGTTCATTAGAAAGCTAAACTTAGATATGTGTTTTTGGTTGTTGATTCAGTTAAGACCATATCTATTCTAAGCGTATCTTAAAATATTCCGGCAAGTTAGCTGGCTAAGTTATTGCTCCTGCTCTGTAGTATACCCCTCTGGTGGTCCTCCTGGGGTTCATAAAGTGGAAAACACAACACACTAACAAACCACAGAAAACGAGAGAAGGAAATGGTACAGGTCAGGTCAAGAGAGTAGGCTACCTAGCCATCCAAAAGAGGGGCTTTATAATCTAATATTGCTAGTTTTATCTAGGCTACTGTCTGTGCTTGTTCTAATAAAGGAAAAACACTTATGTAAAACCAGTGGCGTAGGAGAGAGTAGGTCACGTGTCTTGCCTAACAGTCATAAATTCCCCTACAAGCCACATTTTTCTTCCTTGAACAGAACTTGATAAAAACAGTGGGGCATTTAATCAGTGGAATAGGATCGCGTGTCAGTGGCGAAATAAACATTTATACGGTAACCGTGCTCCCCTCACAGAAAACAAGGCAATGTACGGTTTTGGGACCAGAAGGTGCATCGAGGTGACTGGGAAGTTGGAACCTAACCAACTAAGTTACGATAACTCACCAGGTGCAACGTTCGAATCCTAGGCCGTTATATAGCTGCAATACAGCAGAAACATCGGCCCTTAGCTCATGCTTTCAGCACCGTGGACAGCGTCATGGCGCCAGGAATAGGGCTACCTCGGTAACCTAGGCAACGCCGGGTCCACGGTCACTAATCCCCGCGGCTCTTAATTGTCGTAATGAGATTGGTATGTTGGCTGTTCTTTTCCGCTTCTGGCATAGAACACTGAACACATCATGAGTCATGACATTAGGCCTCTGAATCTGGGAGAACCTTCTGTTACGGAAAATTACACAACATCGCCAGGTTTTAGGGTGTATCACATTTGCACATTTTAGTCATTTAGCAGAAGCTCTGATCCAGAGCGACCTACAGGAGCAATTCGGATTAATGCCTTGCTCAAGGGCACATTGGCAGAGTGTCACCTAGTCGGCTCTGGGATTCGAACCAGCGACCATTGTGCTACCCAGTTTATCATACGCCACCATCTATTGTCTCAGCATAAGATGAATTCCAGTCAGGGTTTGGGTCAAATCCATTTCAATTCCAGAAAGTAAACCCAATTCCAATTCTCTTCAATGCTTTTCCATTTTCAATGAGGATAATGTGGAATTGGAATTTGGTTTCCTTTCTGAATTGACTGGAATTAAAATGGGAATTGACCCCAACCATGATTGCAGTTTTTCTTAATGTAGCTACAAGCAATAATACATCACCAGCCAGGTGGTGCCCATAGGAGATGTGTTAGGATTCAAGTGATGATTAAGGCATTGCGAATAACAGGCTAAATCTGACCACTGATGCATAGGCCTATGTTTAAAGCCCCTTTATGACACCACCCTGGAGGTAGGATCAAATAGTATGAGTAGGACCACACTGATGACACAGGAGCTATGAACACGATACATAGTCGGGATTCAGAGATGAGTAATGCACTATTCAGAGGGGTTGGGTTAAATGCGGAAGACACATTTCAGTTGAATGCATTCAGTTGTACAACTGACTAGGTATCCCCCTTTCTCTTAAATGGGATGTAGGGTGCCATTTCAGACACACCATAGAGTATCTGATTTCTCCATCTATTCTGGTGGTATTGTGTCCATGGCATCCACGTCAATCACTGGTCACCATGGTAATCTATTGGTTTGGATGGAATAGAAGGGAGGAAACTTTTCCAGTTAGTTAGATATGCCTATGCTGCTATCAATACATACTCTGGGGTCAGATCAGGTCATGCCCAGTTCAAAAGAATAGAGATGAGTTACATAGATCTTAAGTTAAAGAACAGAGTCCCAGGTTCCAAGTGAAATTCCAAGTGATTCTGTGTCAAGGACCACCTGGTCCACACTGACTCAGGCAAATGATCTGGAAGACATGGATCTGGTTAAATCCTCCTATTAGATCTCCGATCTATGACATGTTGTAGTGTCAATAAAGTGCCTACTGAAAGAGCCCTGCTATCCTCATCGTTGCCTTCCAGATGCCGAGATGGAGGCGAGGAGAGAGGACGCAATAAAATAGTTTTGCTGTCCTAGCAGTTAGTGCTGCGAAACCCGACACGTATGTACTTCCTAGTGCTACCAGAGTCCACCGGAGTCAGCATGGGTTCGAATCTGACCCGTGGTCTTCTGACTCGCACTCTCCCTCTTTTCCTGGGTCCTCTTCACTATACCAAACATACATTAAACCCTTAGAAAATATACATTTCAAGAGAATACTTATGATTTGATTTTCCTTTGAGATTCACCTCTTGAGAATCTTGTGTGGACCGACTAGGTAACATCTAATTTGCGGAATTACGTGAAATTGAAATACTGTATTTCCGAAATGAATAACCCCAGTCTCAGTCTTACTGCAGGGACACCCCTCTACCACAAGGTGCTGCTGTTGCACTGAAGTGAACATGTATTGTGGGTAAACCACCTTGATGATGTAGACATCAATAAAGCCCAGTGGGTTATGGGGACATAATGTTAGTTACTGCTACTGTGATGTCCTGATGTCTTGGAGGGAGGGAGGGAGGACGAGAGAGAGAAAGAGTGGGAGAGAGGGAGAGCGAGAGAGAGATTAAAGTGTATTATGGTATCAGGCTGTGTACAAAGGGACACCTTCACATGCGGTCACAGTCAGAGATGAGGGGAAGGGACGGAGTAGTACGAGTCTTTAACACAGCCAGGTACAGGCCTCCAACAGATGTCACAGCCAGGTAGAGGCCTCCAACAGATGTCACAACCAGGTACAGGCCTCCAACAGATGTCACAGCCAGGTAGAGGCCTCCAACAGATGTCACAACCAGGTACAGGCCTCCAACAGATGTCACAGCCAGGTAGAGGCCTCCAACAGATGTCACAACCAGGTAGAGGCCTACAACAGATGTCACAACCAGGTAGAGGCCTACAACATATGTCACAGCCAGGTAGAGCATTGGCATTGGCATTAATACAGAGTTGGACCCCCTTTGCTGCTATAACAGCCTCCACTCTTCTGGGATGGTTTTCCACTAAATGTTGGAACATTGCTTGGGGGACTTGCTTCCATTCAGCCACAAGAGTATTAATGAGGAGTATTGGGCGATTAGGCCTGGCTCGCAGTCGGCGTTCCAATTACTCCCAAAGGTGTTCGATGGGGTTGAGGTCAGGGCTCTGTGCAGGCCAGTCAAGTTCTTCCACACTGATCTTGACAAACCATTTCTGTATGGACCTTGCTTTGTGCATGGGGGCATTGTCATTGTCAAGCCAGGTAGAGGCCTCCAACAGATGTCACAGCCAGGTATAAGCCTACAACAGATGTCACAGCCAGTTAGAGCCAGGTAGAGGTCTACAACAGATGTCACAGCCAGGTAGAGGCCTACAACAGATGTCACAGCCAGGTAGAGGCCTCCAACAGATGTCACAGCCAGGTAGAGGACTACAACAGATGTCACAGCCAGGTAGAGGCCTACAACAGATGTCACAGCCAGGTAGAGGCCTACAACAAATGTCACAGCCAGGTAGAGGCCTACAACAGATGTCACAGCCAGGTAGAGCCAGGTAGAGGCCTACAACAAATGTTAAAGCCAGGTAGAGGCCTCCAACAGATGTCACAGCCAGGTAGGGGCCTACAACAGATGTCACAGCCAGGTAGAGGCCTACAACAGATGTCACAGCCAGGTAGAGGCCTCCAACAGATGTCACAGCCAGGTAGGGGCCTACAACAGATGTCACAGCCAGGTAGAGGCCTACAACAGATGTCACAGCCAGGTAGAGGCCTACAACAGATGTCACAGCCAGGTAGGGCCAGGTAGAGCCCTACAACAGATGTCACAGCCAGGTAGAGGCCTACAACAGATGTCACAGCCAGGTAGAGGCCTACAACCATGTCACAACTGGAGACAAATGACTGGAGACAAAATCATAGGCATTAATATAGAGTTGGTCCCTCCCTTTGCTGTTATAACAGCCTCAACTCTTCTGGGAAGGCTTTCCACTAGATGTTGGAACATTGCTGGGGGGACTTGCTTCATTCAGCCACAAGAGTATTAGTGAGGAGTATTGGGTGATTAGGCCTGGCTCGCAGTCGGCGTTCCAATTACTCCCAAAGGTGTTCGATGGGGTTGAGGTCAGGGCTCTTTGCAGGCCAGTCAAGTTCTTCCACACCGATCTCGAAAAACAATTTCTGAATGGACCTTGCTTTGTGCACGGGGGCATTGTCATGCTGAAACAGAAAGAGGCCTTTCCCAAATGGTCGTCACAAACTTGGAAGCACAGAATCTTCAATGTCTTTGTATGCTGTAGCGGTAAGATTTCCCTTCACTGGAACTAATGTGCCTAGCCTGAACCATGAAGAACAGCCCAGACCATTATTCCTCCTCCACCAAACTTTACAGTTGGCTCTATGCATTTGGGCAGGTAGCATTCTACTGGCATCCGCCAAACCAAGATGCGTCCGTCGGACTGCTCGATGGTGAAGCGTGATTCATCACTCCAGAGAATACGTTTCCACTGCTCAAGAGTCCAATGGCGGCGAGCTCTACACCACTCCAGCCGACGCTTGGCATTGCGCATGGTGATCTAAGGCTTGTGTGTAGCTACATGGCCATGGAAACCCATTTTATGAAGCTCCCGATTAACAGTTCTTGTGCTGACGTTGCGTCCAGAGGCAGTTTGGAACTTGGCAGTCAGTGATGCCACCGAGGACAGATGATTTTTATGCGCTATGTGCTTCAGCACTCGGCGGTCCCGTTCGGTGAGCTTGTGTGGCCTCTCACTTCGCGGCTGAGCCGTTGTTGCTCCTAGACGTTTCCGCTCCACAATAACAGCACTTACAGTTGACCGGGGCAGCTCTAACAGGGCAGAAATTTAACGAACTGACTTGTTGGAAAGGTGGCATCCTATGACGGTGCCACGTTGAAAGTCACTGAGCTCTTCAGTATGGGCCATTCTACTGCCAATGTTTGACTATGGAGATTGCATGGCTGTGCATTCGATTTTACAGCAATGGGTGTGGCTGAAATAGCCGAATGCACTAATTTGAAGAGGTGTCCACATACTTTTATATATATATATATATATAGTGTATTTAAACATTTAACGAAACAGTAATATGAGATCTGGGCTCTGGTCAAAAGTAGTGTACTATATAGAGAATAGGGTGCCATCTGGGACGAGACCTAAGTCTAACCAAGCACTATGGCATGAGGCTAGATTTATGATGGGTTGAATGTTTATGTTAAATATACAGGAAACAAACATTCCATTCCAGCTAAACAATGGATATATAGCATTTTTCAACAAAACCCATTTTAATACACATCTGATACCTATACATTTAAAATCTGGAAAACAGTCATATTTTACAAACAAATAAAGTTACCCATAAGCATTCATTTCTGATGTAAAAACACAAATGGGAAACATTTGTGTAAATAGCGTTTTGGAAATAAACTCTTCAAATCTACCTTTCCGTTCTAGTCCAATTCCAATTCTCTTCCATCCTCTCCTCTATTTCTGTATCTGATTCACTAACAGTCTCCTTGCCTCTGTAATGATCTGATAGGTCTGAGCATTATGTCAGATGTCAACTATGCCACCTGCTTTTAAAGATCAAGGAAAGGAAACGAGGAGGAAGGAAGCCAGTTTTATTTTGAACTCCAACACCTCCTCACTCTGTTTCTCTCCTCTCCACCCCTTCTCTCTCTCTGTCTTTATCGCCCCTCATCTCTCTTTCCCTCTCCACCCCTTCTCTCTCTCTGTCTTTATCTCCCCTCATCTTTCTTTCTCTCTGTTTCTCTCCTCTCCACCCCTTCTCTCTCTCTGTCTTTATCTCCCCTCATCTTTCTTTCTCTCTGTTTCTCTCCTCTCCACCCCTTATCTCTCTGTCTTTATCTCCCCTCATCTTTCTTTCTCTCTTTCCCTCTCCTCCCCTTTCGTTCGCTTTCTGTTTCTCTCTCCCTCATTCCCTCTTTCCCTCCTCTCTCTCTTCTCTCTCCCTCTCTTTCTCCTAGTCTATGTAATCTGACTGACGATGGTTCTCCCGTGGGACTTGTAGTCTGCTGGTATTTTATTTAGTGCCTCTTCTCTTCTCCCAGGCTTTTAGCAAGGCTGTAGTCTGTGACCCACTTCCACACAGGGAAGAAGAGGAGTGTGTATGTGTGTGTGTGTGTGTGTGCCTTAAGAATTGTCATGCATCGCAGGAAATGCAAACTTGTAGTGTATTTAAGGCTTCTAAAGTTTGTCATTTACACTTTAAAATGTCAGACTTGATTTGCCCAAAAGAAAAATGTATCAACCCCTACAAAAACACGTCCATTAATTATAATCCACATAAAAATAAAAATGTCCTGTTGCTGCAGGATTATTTTCCTGCTGTAGCAAACTGGCTCAAATGAAGATCCTACATCTGTATATGCGTGCCTGTGTATACGCACTGCCAAACACTAGAATCAGAGCACAATGAAAAGAACACAACGAACACAATGTACAGAACATCACTGTAACAAAAAGCTAGCTGCTGCTCTAACTCACTGACACACTCCACTATCTCTGATTAGCCCACCTGACAACGTTGTTGTTGTACTTGTAGTCACTGAATACGCTCTGCAGCATGTTACTTGTTGTTGCTAAACTATTGGGAAAAAAGGTGCTATCTAGAACTTAAAAGGGTTCTTCAGCTGTCCCCATAGGAGAACCCTTTGAAGAACTCATTTTGGTTCCAGGTAGAACCCTTTTTCAGTTCCATGTAGAGCCCATTACACAGAGGGTTCTACATGGAACCCAAAAGAGTTCTACCTGGAACCACGACAGGTATTACCTGGAACCAAGAAGGGTTCCCAATGCAAACTAAAGAGAAGAATGTCAGCTGTCTTCTGAAGTGAAGTGAGGTGACGTGGCCCTTGTTGTAGACACTGAATGAGGAGAGGGAGAAAGGATCAAAAAACACATTCTAAATATTCCAAGGGCTTTGCCTTGTCGAGCTTTTTGTTACCCCAACCCCCAAATGCATAATTTAGGGTATGACATCACCCCTTTGAGCACTATGGCACGGTGTGCACTGTGACCTAGTTGGAATGCGGTGTATGGGGACTTTCACTAAGGCTTTATTCCATTGGGCCCTTCGGGTACGCTGGGTTTCCTTCCATCCCAATAGTTCCTAATGAACATGAAAATGTCAAATAAACGTGTCTCCTATTCATTATTGAAGAGGAAAAGTGTTGCTACATATTCAGGATGAATTAGACAAACAGGCAACTTGGTAGTAGTCTAGGATCCCATTTAGTTTTATACTGGCAGACTTCTGTCTATGCAGGAGGAGGTTGAAGCTTTTGTTAAGACAACAACAGTTTGATATTGTTAAACTATTAAACTTATTTTCATTGTCATGGTTTTATAACAATACCAGCCCAGGTTCATTTCAGTTCCTGAATGTGTGTGTCTGTGTCTGTGAAAGTCGGTTGTTCACAGACAGAAGACCCAGACCAATCTATCAAGAGCAGCTAAATCCCAGAGTGAGAGTCTCTAAACCAGACACACACACACACATCCAGTTATCTATACTGACACACACCATGTGTCTGCCTGATCTCCTTCTGTGTTTCCTATGAACAGCTACTAGTGGATAAACCTGAGAGAGGCATTCAGGGCAGCCAAAATACATGCTGTCCCTGTGAGCTACCGGCCATGCAGTGATGTTGTACACAGACAGACGGACGGACGGACGGACAGACCATTAAGGCAATGATGCTAAAAGCCACTAAGTCCCTCTCTGTCTTCAACCCTGTAAACCTGGATCGGAAACAGCTGCCCTATTAAATTGGCTAAGATTTGTGTGTATTTTACACATTTGTTACTGGAGGATGAAGCTTTTGTTAAGGCAACAACAGTTTGACATTCTTAAACCATTTCATTTTTCTTTGGCATGGTTTGAGATTGAGAGAGAGCTTGTGTGTGTATGCTTTGCAAGTGTGTCTGATGTAAGCATCTCTTATATTGTGGCAATGTTTAACAATGAAATGTCATACTGACACTAAATATATACTTATACTGTATCACATTGTGTGGGCATGATGAACTTTGTACTTGTCTTTCCCTCAGCAGCATGCCTTTGTCCTCATCCAGTAACCTTGGTGACATAGAGAACTAGAACACCAAGTCAATGATCACTCAAATCACTAGGTTGATGGGTCATTTATAACTGTAACGGCAGATTTCCTCCTCTTCGTCTGAAGAGGAGGTGTAGGGATCGGACCAAGACGCAGAGTGGAAAGTGTCCATAATTTATTATAAAATAAACTGAACACTACAATGAAACAAATTAACAAATAGAATCCAACCGAAAACAGTCCCGTGTGGCACGAATACTAACACGAAAGACAATCACCCACAAACACACACGTGAACCCCGGCTGCCTAAGTATGATTCTCAATCAGGGACAACGATTGACAGCTGCCTCTGATTGAGAATCATACCAGGCCGAACACACAAAACCCCAACATAGAAAACAACACATAGACAACCCACCCAACTCACGCCCTGACCATACTAAATAAATACAAAACAAGAGAAAACAGGGGCCTGTTGCACAAAACTAGGATAAGGGATTAAGCCAGGATATCTTGGTGATCCTGGCTCAATTGATCCGTAATCCGGTTGCACTAAAGATGGATAGGGGGCAGGAGGATATGTTATGGTATAAATTACCATGGAGATTTATTCTGTGGAGCTAGCCTGCTCCAGACCAGGCTAAATTCCAGGATCTATTTAATCTCATCCCTAATGTCAGTCAGCAGTCACCACAAATGGAAACCAATAGTTATTTCACTGCTCACTATACATTGTTATCACATATAACTAGACCCACTGTTATTATTTAAACGTTTGTGATCATTAATTTCAATGATTTTGGATAAAAAATGATTTTTAGATGATGTTGCTATCATTAGATAATTTACAGTTTCCCATAGACTATAAGGCTATATATAAAATGATAGAATATTAGGGCCACAGAGGGGAAAAAAACACAAGTCATAATATTGTAACCAGTTGTTTTAAAGGAGGACAGTTGTTAAAATGACAGATGTGGGGCATTTCGTGAAATTGTACTTCAGTATGGTTTCATAAACAAAGACATGCTGATGTGCCAGAATATTAAGTATCACATTGTCATAAGTATCAAAACTGTAAAAACAATATGTAGCTTTTCTGCAGAAAGAACCAGCCTCATAAATTTATGACTTTATCCTTTTTCTTCAGTGTGGCCCTAGTACTCTGTCATATAAACAAATACACATTCCATATGAATATAAAAACACAATGTGTAACATTATGTTCCTTTATTGAATAAGGACAAAACAAAGCAGGTAAACCATCAGCTCCTTTCGAAACTGAAGTCACAGTGACTCTACAAGATGGAAAGCACAGAATCCAAGCATATTATACAAAATGATACATACACATTCAAAGGTCTGTATATAACACACCCTGCATGTCTGCACACTAAAATAAATGCAGGACAAATCCATACACATCAACTGAACAGACAAATGAATGGATGCAGTAGCCTCCCTGCAGCCTTGTATTACACACAGTATACCGCACAAACATCATAAGAGGCCAAATTCGTCAAAAAACGAACCCAAAAAAAACCAAATTCCTCTGCCACCGCAGGACATATTTAACCAAAATTGAAAGCACACATATTAACTAAAATAATTCAACACATATTGGTCCCTCAGCAGCCGACCACTGTCGTCATCAGGGAAGATTGCCGGATTGTCCCAGTCCATGGCTGGTGGCACTCTGGGGGCCCTCTCCTTCCTCAGGCAGGCCACATTGTGGAGGACAGCACAAGCCACAGTAATATCACATGCCCTAACAGGGCTGACCCTTAATTTGTGAAGGCAGTGAAAGCGTGCCTTCAGGAGGCCAAAGGTCATTTCAACTCTGGCCCTGGTCCTGGCATGGGCATGGTTGTAGGCCTGCTGTGCTTCCTGGGGGTCTGTGAAAGGTGTCAGGAGAAAAGGCTGGCAGCCATACCCCCTGTCTCCCAGCAACACACCAGAGAATTCACCTGTCAACACAAAATCTCATCATTACTACCTCATAAACACAGTGATATTCTTGACACAGCCATGATGGTTATAAATAGGGGTTGTGTGGCTTACCTTGTGATAGGCACTGATAGATTTCAGAGGCCCGAAAGATTCTGGAGTCATGGACTGAGCCAGGCCATTTTGCCACAACATTGCTGATCACACAGTCAGCATTGCAGACCATCTGAAATCATAAGATGAGGAATATTACACCAATCAATGCACATCACTGGCAATGCAGAGTGTTCGTCAATGGACAATATCAAAAAGTTATGTTCACCTGAACATTAATGCTGTGAAAGGATTTCCTATTCACAAAATCGGCCTCATGGGCACCTGAGGGGGCTTTTATCCTTGTGTGTGCAGTCCACTGCACCAATGACATTGGGGAAACCTGTCACACAAAGTAATGAGTATCCTACTATGTGTTAACAGTTGTCCTGTAATTTGTAGATCCTCTTACCTGCAATCCTATAGAACTCCTCTTTGATGTCACAGAGTCTTCTGTGGCCAGGGAAGGAGATGAAGACATCTGCTAATGCTTTGATAGCCAGACACACACTCCTTATTGTGCGGCAAATTGTGGCCTTGTTCAGCTGTTCTGCATCCCCCACTGAGTACAGGAAGGCTCCACTAGCAAAAAAGCGCAAGGCCACACAAACCATTTGCTCCACACTCAGTGCATGGCTCCGTGCAGTGCGGTGCTTAATCCTGGGACCCAGTAGTCTGCATAGATACCTGATGCCATCTGCAGAAAATCTGTATCTTTCATATAGATGGTCATCAGGGAAGGCCAGTGGGTCCAACCGGTCCCTGAAGACCCTTTCTCGCCTGAAGGCTCTCCTCAGCACAAGTGCTTCTTCATCCACCACATCTCGCACGAATGGGCATGCCATTGTCAGAGCAGAAAGGAACACACAATTTTGGGCCTTCATATAGGCTAGTGGCCACACCTGGTGCTGGGGGGGTGGGCAAAAGAGGGCGATGCCTTATAACGATGACTTGGTTGTACTGATTGCTGGGAAAAAAAAAAAAAACTTAGAAAGATGCCACCGTCCTGTGTGCTCACAATAAGAGCTCATATGTCATGGCTCACTTGACTTTACGAGAATATACCTAATTTTTATTTTGAGCTGTGTCATCTTCTTGGAGCTGGGGGAGGAAAGAAAAATAATGATTAATACATTTGTGTTACAGTTAGCATACAGTGTACATTGAAAGGCATATCTCACCTCCCTCTCAAGTTTTTTTATTTCAAGGTCCAGTTTCCTAATTGTCCTCTTTTTTATTTCGGACTCCAGTGCAAGATTTTCCATCTTTTTCTTCTTGTACTGAATGTCTATGTCTGCCAGTTCTATTTGGCGCCGGAGGTGGTTGCCATACAACTTTCTGATAGCTTGTGAGCTCTGTGAACACAATACAATTAGCGCAGCGGGAATTTGGCAGGATGTGGTGTCCTTTTATTAATACGCACTATGTTGCCAGGCTGGTTTTCCCACTGTATAGCATCTGGGTCCTGTAAAAGAAATTAGATTTTTTGATTTTGATGAGGACTCCTCACCATTGTAGAGTAAATAGTACTTTCACAGTCTTAACATGATACCTCATGCCTTCTGGAATCCAGAGAGATGGTCTCCTCCTCATCATCGTCTCCATCATGTGCTGTTGCTGCTGCACTGGGGCCTTCACCCTATCACATTTAATCGGATTCATATTGAAGCTAGTAGACAAGACATGCCAGGCCTACAGTATGCCTTTGATGGAGTACTCACTGGATCAGCATCGTCTGGTGCTTGTGCTGGTGGCTCTAACAGGAACACAGTGCTGCCAGACACTGCAAGGCAATAGGTAAACCAAAGTCAGACAGTCCAAATTGATTCAATATGAATGTGGTTGTATCCCATGTAGAGATGGAAGGACATACCTTGAATGAAGCGGGTGGCATCTTGGGAGGAACCTATGCTCGTCTCTTTCCCCCCAGGGATCCCCTCTAAGACAGGCCTGCCTTTATTTAGCTCCAAGGCCATGTCCTCTGCTGGGGTAAGGTCAGCCTTTGGTGACCCACCACCCGTGCCTTGTCTGTGGGTATTCTTTTTCACTGCTAAAACAGTACAGACAATGTGTGAGCAGGCACCTTCTGGGTACAATATATGCTTGTGCTTTGTTAAATATTAGTCAGGGACCATACCATTCTGCAGAATGTTCTTGTATTTGATTTTGACCTGCTGCCATGTCCGTTTTGGCCCGTTCATGTTTAATCTACACACACACACACACACACACATTTAATGGAGTCACACTGCAAAAAATTACTTGGTATTTTTGTCTTGTTTTCAGTAAAAATATCAAAAAATGTATCATAGCTTTATACAGTGTGATGGAGTTACTTTACACAATTTCACTCATATCTGCAGTGCATTTCAATTAAAAATTTAACCGTTTCATAATTACAGTACAACTGCATTTTTGGAGATGTGAATTAAATATTTGAATTGTAATTGTGATGTTTCAGCGGAGCGGTGAGTGTGTAATTGTGCACTACTTACGCATTCAGGCGGTCTGCAATACTTTGCCACGCTTTTTCTCTTTGCTTTATCACTGTGGCGGTGTTGCCTTTCTTCTTAATTATATCTTTTACCTCCTCGTATGCCTCCATGAGGATTTGTGTTTCCGACGGGGAAAAGTACGCGGCTCTAGTTGCCATGGTAAATCAGTTAATCTGTGATCTGTGGCGGGGTCTATTTGAGTGAGCCGTGAGCGCCCCAGGGGCCTGTTGCACAAAAGTAGAATTAAGACATCCGGGATAAATGACTCAGCTGAGCTCAATGAAGCCAAAACATGTGCGTCCAGGCTTAATTGGTTGCACAAAGACCAAGCCAGGATGAGCAGACACGGATTCATTAAGCCAGGTGAAACCAATCCTGGATAGGTGCGCGCTCACGGCTCACTCAAATAGACCCCGCCACAGATCACAGATTAACTGATTTACCATGGCAACTAGAGCCGCGTACTTTTCCCCGTCGGAAACACAAATCCTCATGGAGGCATACGAGGAGGTAAAAGATATAATTAAGAAGAAAGGCAACACCGCCACAGTGATAAAGCAAAGAGAAAAAGCGTGGCAAAGTATTGCAGACCGCCTGAATGCGTAAGTAGTGCACAATTACACACTCACCGCTCCGCTGAAACATCACAATTACAATTCAAATATTTAATTCACATCTCCAAAAATGCAGTTGTACTGTAATTATGAAACGGTTAAATTTTTAATTGAAATGCACTGCAGATATGAGTGAAATTGTGTAAAGTAACTCCATCACACTGTATAAAGCTATGATACATTTTTTGATATTTTTACTGAAAACAAGACAAAAATACCAAGTAATTTTTTGCAGTGTGACTCCATTAAATGTGTGTGTGTGTGTGTGTGTGTAGATTAAACATGAACGGGCCAAAACGGACATGGCAGCAGGTCAAAATCAAATACAAGAACATTCTGCAGAATGGTATGGTCCCTGACTAATATTTAACAAAGCACAAGCATATATTGTACCCAGAAGGTGCCTGCTCACACATTGTCTGTACTGTTTTAGCAGTGAAAAAGAATACCCACAGACAAGGCACGGGTGGTGGGTCACCAAAGGCTGACCTTACCCCAGCAGAGGACATGGCCTTGGAGCTAAATAAAGGCAGGCCTGTCTTAGAGGGGATCCCTGGGGGGAAAGAGACGAGCATAGGTTCCTCCCAAGATGCCACCCGCTTCATTCAAGGTATGTCCTTCCATCTCTACATGGGATACAACCACATTCATATTGAATCAATTTGGACTGTCTGACTTTGGTTTACCTATTGCCTTGCAGTGTCTGGCAGCACTGTGTTCCTGTTAGAGCCACCAGCACAAGCACCAGACGATGCTGATCCAGTGAGTACTCCATCAAAGGCATACTGTAGGCCTGGCATGTCTTGTCTACTAGCTTCAATATGAATCCGATTAAATGTGATAGGGTGAAGGCCCCAGTGCAGCAGCAACAGCACATGATGGAGACGATGATGAGGAGGAGACCATCTCTCTGGATTCCAGAAGGCATGAGGTATCATGTTAAGACTGTGAAAGTACTATTTACTCTACAATGGTGAGGAGTCCTCATCAAAATCAAAAAATCTAATTTCTTTTACAGGACCCAGATGCTATACAGTGGGAAAACCAGCCTGGCAACATAGTGCGTATTAATAAAAGGACACCACATCCTGCCAAATTCCCGCTGCGCTAATTGTATTGTGTTCACAGAGCTCACAAGCTATCAGAAAGTTGTATGGCAACCACCTCCGGCGCCAAATAGAACTGGCAGACATAGACATTCAGTACAAGAAGAAAAAGATGGAAAATCTTGCACTGGAGTCCGAAATAAAAAAGAGGACAATTAGGAAACTGGACCTTGAAATAAAAAAACTTGAGAGGGAGGTGAGATATGCCTTTCAATGTACACTGTATGCTAACTGTAACACAAATGTATTAATCATTATTTTTCTTTCCTCCCCCAGCTCCAAGAAGATGACACAGCTCAAAATAAAAATTAGGTATATTCTCGTAAAGTCAAGTGAGCCATGACATATGAGCTCTTATTGTGAGCACACAGGACGGTGGCATCTTTCTAAGTTTTTTTTTTTTTTCCCAGCAATCAGTACAACCAAGTCATCGTTATAAGGCATCGCCCTCTTTTGCCCACCCCCCCAGCACCAGGTGTGGCCACTAGCCTATATGAAGGCCCAAAATTGTGTGTTCCTTTCTGCTCTGACAATGGCATGCCCATTCGTGCGAGATGTGGTGGATGAAGAAGCACTTGTGCTGAGGAGAGCCTTCAGGCGAGAAAGGGTCTTCAGGGACCGGTTGGACCCACTGGCCTTCCCTGATGACCATCTATATGAAAGATACAGATTTTCTGCAGATGGCATCAGGTATCTATGCAGACTACTGGGTCCCAGGATTAAGCACCGCACTGCACGGAGCCATGCACTGAGTGTGGAGCAAATGGTTTGTGTGGCCTTGCGCTTTTTTGCTAGTGGAGCCTTCCTGTACTCAGTGGGGGATGCAGAACAGCTGAACAAGGCCACAATTTGCCGCACAATAAGGAGTGTGTGTCTGGCTATCAAAGCATTAGCAGATGTCTTCATCTCCTTCCCTGGCCACAGAAGACTCTGTGACATCAAAGAGGAGTTCTATAGGATTGCAGGTAAGAGGATCTACAAATTACAGGACAACTGTTAACACATAGTAGGATACTCATTACTTTGTGTGACAGGTTTCCCCAATGTCATTGGTGCAGTGGACTGCACACACAAGGATAAAAGCCCCCTCAGGTGCCCATGAGGCCGATTTTGTGAATAGGAAATCCTTTCACAGCATTAATGTTCAGGTGAACATAACTTTTTGATATTGTCCATTGACGAACACTCTGCATTGCCAGTGATGTGCATTGATTGGTGTAATATTCCTCATCTTATGATTTCAGATGGTCTGCAATGCTGACTGTGTGATCAGCAATGTTGTGGCAAAATGGCCTGGCTCAGTCCATGACTCCAGAATCTTTCGGGCCTCTGAAATCTATCAGTGCCTATCACAAGGTAAGCCACACAACCCCTATTTATAACCATCATGGCTGTGTCAAGAATATCACTGTGTTTATGAGGTAGTAATGATGAGATTTTGTGTTGACAGGTGAATTCTCTGGTGTGTTGCTGGGAGACAGGGGGTATGGCTGCCAGCCTTTTCTCCTGACACCTTTCACAGACCCCCAGGAAGCACAGCAGGCCTACAACCATGCCCATGCCAGGACCAGGGCCAGAGTTGAAATGACCTTTGGCCTCCTGAAGGCACGCTTTCACTGCCTTCACAAATTAAGGGTCAGCCCTGTTAGGGCATGTGATATTACTGTGGCTTGTGCTGTCCTCCACAATGTGGCCTGCCTGAGGAAGGAGAGGGCCCCCAGAGTGCCACCAGCCATGGACTGGGACAATCCGGCAATCTTCCCTGATGACGACAGTGGTCGGCTGCTGAGGGACCAATATGTGTTGAATTATTTTAGTTAATATGTGTGCTTTCAATTTTGGTTAAATATGTCCTGCGGTGGCAGAGGAATTTGGTTTTTTTTGGGTTCGTTTTTTGACGAATTTGGCCTCTTATGATGTTTGTGCGGTATACTGTGTGTAATACAAGGCTGCAGGGAGGCTACTGCATCCATTCATTTGTCTGTTCAGTTGATGTGTATGGATTTGTCCTGCATTTATTTTAGTGTGCAGACATGCAGGGTGTGTTATATACAGACCTTTGAATGTGTATGTATCATTTTGTATAATATGCTTGGATTCTGTGCTTTCCATCTTGTAGAGTCACTGTGACTTCAGTTTCGAAAGGAGCTGATGGTTTACCTGCTTTGTTTTGTCCTTATTCAATAAAGGAACATAATGTTACACATTGTGTTTTTATATTCATATGGAATGTGTATTTGTTTATATGACAGAGTACTAGGGCCACACTGAAGAAAAAGGATAAAGTCATAAATTTATGAGGCTGGTTCTTTCTGCAGAAAAGCTACATATTGTTTTTACAGTTTTGATACTTATGACAATGTGATACTTAATATTCTGGCACATCAGCATGTCTTTGTTTATGAAACCATACTGAAGTACAATTTCACGAAATGCCCCACATCTGTCATTTTAACAACTGTCCTCCTTTAAAACAACTGGTTACAATATTATGACTTGTGTTTTTTTCCCCTCTGTGGCCCTAATATTCTATCATTTTATATATAGCCTTATAGTCTATGGGAAACTGTAAATTATCTAATGATAGCAACATCATCTAAAAATCATTTTTTATCCAAAATCATTGAAATTAATGATCACAAACGTTTAAATAATAACAGTGGGTCTAGTTATATGTGATAACAATGTATAGTGAGCAGTGAAATAACTATTGGTTTCCATTTGTGGTGACTGCTGACTGACATTAGGGATGAGATTAAATAGATCCTGGAATTTAGCCTGGTCTGGAGCAGGCTAGCTCCACAGAATAAATCTCCATGGTAATTTATACCATAACATATCCTCCTGCCCCCTATCCATCTTTAGTGCAACCGGATTACGGATCAATTGAGCCAGGATCACCAAGATATCCTGGCTTAATCCCTTATCCTAGTTTTGTGCAACAGGCCCCAGGTCAGGAACGTGACAATAACAAAACCTTTTGATATAGCCAATCATTTCAATGACTATTTCACCGGTAAAGTGGACAAACTGAGAAGTGAAATGACAACATTGAACATTGAACCATCATATTTGTGTATTGAAGATCTAATAATGAGAGAAAAGGATTGCTGTTTTGTATTTGGTCAAGGATGTGTGGAAGGGGTGGAAAAACAATTGTTATCCATCAATAATGATAACCCACCAGGTATAGACAGCCTAGATGGGAAATGATTAAGAATGGTAGCAGACTGCATTGCCACCCCTATTTACCATGTCTTTAATCAAAGCCTATAGGAATGTGTGTGTCCACATATTGACAAAGTTGTTGTGAAGATGGGGAGAGGTGTCACGCCCTGGCCTTAGTATTATTTGTTTTATTTATTATTTTAGTTAGGTCAGGGTGTGACATGGGTTATGTGTGTATTTTGGGGTATTATATGGTAGAGCGGGGTGTTGGTTGTAGTGTATGGGTTTGTGTTGAGTATGTATCTAGCTGTGTCTATGGGTGTGTGTAGTTTTCTAGGAAAGTCTATGGTGGCCTGAATGGGTTCTCAATTAGAGACAGCTGGTTTCTGTTGTCTCTAATTGGGAACCATATTTAAGGCTGCCATAGGCTTTAGCTGTTTGTGGGTCATTGTATATGTATATGTCGACGTAAGTAGTTTGTGTGTGCACTTGCGTTTGAGGTTTCACGATCGTTTGTTGTTTTTGTTAGTGTTGTTTAAGTGTTTCGTGATCATCTTTGTTATAGAATAAAGAAGATGTATTCATATCATGTTGCGCCTTGGTCCTCTCATTCATGTCAACACGATCGTGACAAGAGGTGTGTCTGTTATAAAAAGATGTTCTGCGTTTTTAACACAAAGATCAACTGTACTAGTTGTTCAGGGTCTGACAGTGTCCCATCTTGATTACTGTCTGGTAATATGGTCAGGTGCAGCAAAGAAAGACCGAGCAAACCTGCAGCTGGCTCAAAACAAAGCAGCACGCCTTGCCCTTAACTGTACACACAGAACTAACATCATCAACATGCATAATAGTCTTTCATGGCTGAGGGTTGAGGAGAAATTGAATACGTATTCTCTAGTCTTTTTAAGAAACACTTGTATGTTGAAAATGCCTAACCACTTGTATAATCTATTTGCATACACTTCAAACAGACATACAGTGCATTCGGAAAGTGTTCAGACCCCTTGACTTTTCCACATTTTGTTAAGTTACAGCCTTATTCTGAAATATATATATTTTTTAAATGTCTAATCAAACTACACACAATACCCCATAATGACAAAGCAAAAACAGTTTTTTTGAAATATTAGCAAATGTATTACAAATAAAAAACAGAAATACCTTATACAAGTATTCAGACCCTTTTGATATGAGACTTGAAATTGATCTCAGGTGCATCCTGTTTCCATTGATCATCCTTGAGATGTTTCTACAACTTGATTGGAGTCCACCTGTGGTAAATTCAATTGATTGGACATGATTTAGAAAGGCACACCTGTCTATATAAAGGTCCCATAGTTGACATATCATGTCAGAACAAAAACCAAGCCTTTGAGGTCGAAGGAATTGTCCGCAGAGCTCCGAGACAGGATTGTGTCGAGGCACAGATCTGGGGAATGGTACCAAAACATTTCTGCAGCATTGAAGGTCCCCAAAAATACAGTGCCCTCCATCATTCTTAGACGGAAGAAGTTTGGAACCACCAAGACTCTTCTTAGAACTGAGCAATCCGGGGAGAAGGGCATTGGTCAGGGAGGTGAACAGGAACCCGATGGTGACAGGGCTCCAGAGTTCCTCTGTGGAGATGGAAGAACCTTCCAGAAGGACAACCATCTCTGCAGCACTCCACCAATCAGGCCTTTATGGTAGATTGGCCAGACAGAAGCCACTCCTCAGTAAAAGGCACATGACAGCCCCCTTGGAGTTTGCCAAAAGGCACCTAAAGACTATCAGACCATGAGAAACAAGATTATCTGGTCTGATGAAACCAAGATTAAACTCTTTGGCCTGAATGCCAAGCGTCACGTTTGGAGGAAACCTGGCACCATCCCTACAGTGAAGCATGGTGGTTGCAGCATCATGCTGTGGGGATGTTTTTCAGTGGCAGGGACTGGGCGACTAGTCAGGATCGTGGGAAAGATGAACGGAGCAAAGCACAGAGAGATCCTTAATGAAAACCTGCTCCAGTGCGCTCAGGACCTCAGACTGAGGCGAAGGTTCACCTTCCAACAGGACAACGACCCTAAGCACACAGCCAACACAATGCAGGTGTGGCTTCGAGACAATTCTCTGAATGTCCTTGAGTGACCCAGCCAGAGCCTGCACTTTACCCAGATCGAACATCTCTGGAGAGACCTGAAAATAGCTGTGCAGCGAAGCTCCCCATCCAACCTGACAGAGATTGAGAGGATCTGCAGAGAAGAATGGGAGAAACTCCCCAAATACAGGTGTGCCAAGCTTGTAGCGTCATACGCAAGAAGATTCAATGCTGTAATTGCTGTCAAAGGTGCTTCAACAAAGTACTGAGTAAAGGGTCTGAATACTTATGTAAATGTGATATTTCCATTTTTTAAATTGTAATAAATTTGCAAACATTTCTAAAAACGTGTTTTTGCTTTATCTTTATGGGGTAGTGTGTGGAGATTGATGAGGTAATTTATACATTTTTTAAATACATTTTAGAATCAGGCTGTAACGTAACAAAATGTGGAAAAAGTTAAGGGGTCTGAATACTTTCCGAATACCCCACCAGACACGCCACTATGGGTTTCTTCACGGTACCCAAACCAAAAACAGATTTAATGCGTCGCTCAGTTACACTACAAGGTCAACATTTTAGAACACCTCCTCGTTCAATTGTTTTTCTTTATTTCTACTATTTTCTACATTGTAGAATAATAGTGAAGACATCAAAACTATGAAATAACACATATGGAATCATGTAGTAACAAAAACACTGTTAAACAAATCAAAATATAATTTATATTTGAGATTATTCAAATAGCCACCCTTTGCCTTGATGACAGCTTTGCAAACTCTTGGAATTATCTCAACCAGCTTCATGAGGTAGTCACCTGGAATGCATTTCAATTAACAGGTATGCCTTAAAAGTTCATTTGTGGAATTTCTTTCCTTCTTAATGAGTTTGAGCCTATCAGTTGTGTTGTGACAAGGTAGTGGGGGTATACAGAAGATAGCCCTATTTGGTAAAAGACCAAGTCCATATTATGGCAAGAACAGCTCAAATAAGCAAAGAGAAATGACAGTCCATCATTACTTTAAGACATAAAGGTCAGTCAATATTTTAAGAATTTTGAACGTTTTTTCAAGTGCAGTAACAAAAACCATCAAGCGCTATGATGAAACTGGATCTCATGAGGACCGCCACAGGAATGGAAGACCCAGAGGTACCTCTGCTGCAGATGATAAGTTCATTAGAGTTACTAGCCTCAGAAGTTGCAGCCCAAATAAATGCTTCACAGAGTTCAATTAACAGACACATCTCAACATCAACTGTTCAGAAGAGACTGCGTGAATCAGGCCTTCATGGTCGAATTGCTGCAAAGAAACCACTACTAAAAGACACCAATAATAAGAAGAGACTTGCTTGGGCCAAGAAACACAATTGGCCAAGAAACACATTAGGACCAGTGGAAGTCCAAATTTGAGATTTTTGGTTCCAACCGCCGTGTCTTTGTGAGACGCGGTGTGGGTGAACGGATGATCTCCGCATGTGTATTTCCCACAGTAAAGCATGGAGGAGGAGGTGTTATGGTGTGGGGGTGCTTTGCTGGTGATACTGTCAGTGATTTATTTAGAATTCAAGGCACACTTAACCAGCATGGCTACCACAGCATTCTGCAGTGATACTCCATCCCATCTTAGTGGGACTATCATTTGTTTTTCAGCTGGACAATGATCCAATACACCTCCAGGCTGCGTAAGGGCTATTTTACCAAGAAGGAGAGTGATGGAGTGCTGCATCAGATGACTGGGCCTCCACAATCCCCCGACCTCAACCAAATTGAGATGGTTTGGGATGAGTCAGGCCTCAGAGTGAAGGAAAAGCAGCCAACAAGTGCTCAGCATATGTGAGAACTCCTTCAAGACTGTTGGAAAAGTATTTCAGGTGAAGCTGGTTGAGAGAATGCCAAGAGTGTGCAAAGCTCTCATCAAGGCAAAGGGTGGCTATTTGAAGAATCTCAAATATAAAATATATTTTGATTTGTTTAACACTTTTTTGGTTTCTACATTATTCCATGTGTGTTATTTCATAGTTTTGATGTCTTCACCATTATTCTACAATGTAGAAAATAGCACAAACAAAGAAAACCTTTGAATGAGTAGGTGTTTTAAAACTTTTGACCGGTAGTGTATGTATAGAGCTATGTCATCATGGAATGTTCTGCCACCAGAGGTTAATCAGGCAACAAGTTTAGCTTAAAAATCTGATTAAAAAAACATATTGTATCACAGAGCCTCTCCTCTGTCTAAAGATCTAATTAAACTGTACTGTGTATGACTCGTTTACGTATCCAATTACCAAATCAGGGCTAAAAACAGGTCAAAGCTGCCCACTTGGAGATAGATATAGCCTTGTTAATATCTAACAATCCTCATAACCCTTTAACCTTAACAAATGGTGGGAGTTTGGTTGTATAATGTTCCTCCTAAGGTGACAGACAGTGAATGTTCTGAAGGTAGACCTAAACTCTGTGAGACTGTAATATGTAATACTGCGGTGTCATGGGATGAAAGGGAAGTCTTATCTATGGTCAATAATTCATATTTTATGCAACTGAAGGTTTGCTTTATTTTTCGTAGGACATTACGTTCAATTAACTTGACTGTTAACTATTTAACATTTCACATCATGATTTATATAGCTGTAGATGGATCTGACTTCTTTCTTTTATATTAAGGTTTAATACAACAATGCCTGTCCCTTAAAGTGATACATACCTACATTACATATGGCTGGCTATACGACCTACATTTCTCTCCACTATGGAGAATGGCGAGGAGATTCAAGGAAGGGAGGGGAAATCTGGTCGCTGAGGGGTTAAAAACCAAAAGTGATTCCGTTGTGTTTAGAAGGAGGTGGGTGGTAGGGAATGGAATGGCGAGAGATATATCACGATATATATTACAAACCACCTCGCCTTCAGGGTAAACATCATGATACAGTGGATATTAAAACTATAAGGGGTGAGAGTGACACGTTCAGAAAATAATATGTCAGCACCTGCGCGCGGATGAGGAAACGGTATGTAGCTAATAGCCCTAATCTGTTGGATAACACAAGGATTATAAACGAAAAAGCGAGCAAAGCGCTTTTGTTTATAGCAGTACACTCTGGGGTAGTATTCAGCATGGATCAGAAATGAATGTATAAGGTTGCGTGTTTTGCTCCTTATGGGAATCCATAGAACATCGATCAGATGTCAAACGACTGTACCGGATGGGGTTTGCGTGTTGGGAGCATTCGAAGATGCGTACACGTGTCGCTTGATCTGCGCGCTGTGGTTCAATCTGCATACATTTTACTGTAGCTATGATTGTAGCCTATAAGGCGTGTTTCTCCATTGCATATGCTAGTAGTTTACAGTAGTCTACATTAGGCTATTATAACAACAAATGCGTTATAAAGGGGGTTTTTGGACACCAGATTAATTAAACACATGGACAGCAATCCCGAAGTGCTGAAGTGAATGGGCAGCCACAGTGCAATGAAAACATCACCATAGGAATAAACACAAACATGGAAATAAACAACAGACTATCAATCAAATAATTGAAGAATTATAATCATATGAAAACCTGCATATTTAAAACCACTACTGAAGGTAGTTTTAACCTAAAGTACTTTCCATAATTGATACGCTATTTCTGTCAATGCATTTTAATTTATGTGTGTTAGCCTACATCTTAATAAGTAGGCTACAATTAAAATTCGACTAGCCTACTTCAGGCTCCTCTCTATAGTCCAATGTATTAAGGACATTAGGACATGCTGGTACCTTCAGGAACCTGCTTCATTAGCACTTGCTAGAGCAGCAGTTTAGGGTACAGGACCAGATGTTAGTTGGGCGGAATGGGTTTTTGGTTTGTGAGTTGAGCAGACTAGAGGCTTTGTCGCACCAGTGAAGAGGAGCGAGACGGGAGTGTTCTTGGCCAGTGTACCGCAGCCAGTGCCACGCGGGAACTCCATGCCCTGTCCGGTTACCTGGAGACACCAGGCGACCACACTGGGGCCACGAGACCAGGTGATACTACTCCAAAGCACGCGACTCGCATGTTCCCGCCAGTGCCATGGATGACTCTGGAATCATTCGACGTCGGAGGCTCCAGGTGAGAACTTTCTTGTTTCAAATATTTTCGGGAAAATATTCGATCACGAAAAAAATGACAGTAAAGCGAGAATCCTTAGAAGAAACAAAAACAAAGCGACTCCCTGCTTTTGTTTTGGTAAAACGTTTAGGGATGGGCCTGGAGAAATGTAACTACTATCAAATTCACAACGTTAGATCTATCGATGCAAAGACTGAACATCCATGATGTCAACATTATCATTTTAACCATGTTTTGAGGCTATACAGTGTGTGTTTACATTTATATTATTTACTAACATTGGAGTAAAACAAGCTTATATTTGTGTTCTGATGGGGTAGGCCCACAACAGTTGAACTAAGCTAACGAGGCAAGTTATATTCTTTAAGAATCAATGGGTATTATTAATATATCATTCCAATAGTTGATGTAGCAACTAAGCTTTAAACTAGTCAAATAATAATTCAAAGGTACATAATATTTTACAAACAAATGAAAGCAAACTATGTTCTAAATTGGCTAGCCTTAGCCCCTAGGCCTAATGCAGGAGACTAATGGAATATCAAGTTACAATTTGATGCATTAGCTCATGCTGCATGACAGAAGGTAGTAACTACTTTTTCCTAAGGGAATTATATTCACTTACTACAGGAAGCAAATCGGTCTCTAGTTAATCTCTCCCCTCCTAGGTCCTGGGCCCCCTCCCTGCATGCACATCTATGGGACCCTTCTGTCTCCTGTGACCATCAGAGATAATTCCACCAAGGCTGACATGGGCCATAGTACTAAAAACCTGATTAAACACCATAAAATGTTACAATGTTCTAGAAGACATCTTCTTAGAAGTTTGAGCAGAGATGCTGAATTATAGGAACAGCATATGAATGTTCCTGTTATTCCATGAGGCCCTTATGGCCTTTTCTTGTAAAAAACAATCATCATAATAATCAGAATCTCTTTCGGGCAGCCATACTCACAGAATGTATGCATTCAGACAAACAGTATATACACATACAAACGCGCGCACACACACACACACACACACACACACACACACACACACACACACACACACACACACACACACACACACACACACACACACACACACACACACACACACACACACACACACACACACACACACACACACACAAGCTCTCTCTCTTCTCTCTCTCTTCTCTCTCTCTCTCTCTCTCTCTCTCTCTCTCTCTCTCTCTCTCTCTCTCGCTCTCTCTCTCTCTCTCTCTCTCTCTCTCTCTCTCTCTCTCTCTCTCTCTCTCTCTCTCTCTCTCACACACACACACACAAACAGGACGTAGACAGACATGCATTTGCAAGTCAAACCAGCACATATGATCATTAGCTCAATTCCCAATGGAGTGTGTGTGCGCGTGCGTGGATGTGTCTATTCGTGCATGCGTGTGTGTACACATTCATGCTTGTGTGTGTGTGTGTGTGTGGGTGTGTGTTGAGTGGAAACCCGTTGCCATTCAAGACATCAATATCCACACACAGGCTAAATGCTAGTGGGAGATGTGAGGATGTGGTCTTCCTCTACTCTTAAAGCCCATTACCAGGCACTAGTAGACTAATGGTAGGACTAATGGTAGAACTAATGGTAGGACTAATGATAGGACTAATGATAGGACTAATGATAGGACTAATGGTAAGACTAATGATAGGACAAATGGTAAGACTAATAATAGTACTAATGGTAAGACTAATGATAGGACTAATGGTAAGACTAATGATAGGACTAATGGTAAGACTAATAATAGGACTAATGGTAAGACTAATGGTAGGACTAATGATAGGACTAATGGTAAGACTAATAATAGGACTAATGGTAAGACTAACGGTAGGACTAATGGTAGGACTAATGAGAGGACTAATGATAGGACTAATGCTAGGACTAATGGTAAGACTAATAATAGGACTAATGGTAAGACTAATGGTAGGACTAATGGTAGGACTAATGGTTGGACTAATGATAGTACTAATAATAGGACTAATGGTCGGACTAATGATTGGACTAATGGTTGGACTAATGGTTGGACTAATGATAGTACTAATAATAGGACTAATGGTCAGACTAATGATAGGACTAATGGTAAGACTAATGTAGGCTAACAGCTCTTTGCCCAGAGGGAAGGACAACCAAAACAGCCAAGGGGCCGTCACACACACACATACATACACACATAGAGGGCAGAGGCAGCTTCTGTTGGCTAGACCCCAGCCTCAGTAAAGTGGCTTGTAATTCCCCAGGCTGGCTCCACTTTCACTTGTCACTGCCAAAGGGTGTAGAGGGGGTGGGTGGGGCCAGAGAAGCAAGGGGTATGACATGGGACACGGAGGGGGCAGAGGTCAAGGACTCAAACCCAGACAGACAGTGTAGTGTGTGTGTGTGTGTGTGTGAGTGAGTGAGTGTGTCAACTCTAATCCTCTCCCTAGGCCACTTCATAAGCCAGTATAACACAGGCATCTCTGTGTCTTTGCTTGCTTGTTTGTGTGTGTGGGTAAGTAATCACTAGGAGCGACGAAGACTCCTGTCAGGCTCCAGATTGACCCGTCCAACCACCCACGTGTGAGTTTGTGTGCGTGTGTGTGTGTGTGTGTATGTGTATGTGCGTACAACATCACTGCATGGCCAGTGGTTCACAGTGACAGCATGTAATTTGGCTGTCCTGAGTGCCTCTCTTAGGTTTATCCACTAGTAGCTGTTCATAGGAAACACAGAAGGAGATCAGGCAGACACATGGTGTGTGTCAGTATAGATAACTGGATGTATATTGTATAAGTCAGTCATGTCAGTGGCAATATGTTCATGTCAAGATAGATCACTGTATAGATGACCATCTACATGTATATTGTAGTAAGTTATGCTAATGATATCATGTCAATGTCGACGACAGTCGACAAGCTTGGCACACCTGTATTTGGGGAGTTTCTCCCATTTTTCTCTGCAGATCCTCTCAAGCTCTGTCAGGTTGGATGGGGAGCATTGCTGCACAGCTATTTTCAGGTCTCTCCAGAGATGTTCGATCGGGTTCAAGTCCGGGCTCTGGCTGGGCCACTCAAGGACATTCAGAGACTTGTCTCGAAGCCACACCTGCATTGTGTTGGCTGTGTGCTTAGGGTCGTTGTCCTGTTGGAAGGTGAACCTTCGCCCCAGTCTGAGGTCCTGAGCGCGCTGGAGCAGGTTTTTATCAAGGATCTCTCTGTACTTTGCTCAGTTCATTTTTGCCTCGATCCTGACTAGTCTCCCAATCCCTGCCACTGAAAAACATCCCCACAGCATGATGCTGGCACAACCATGCTTCACCGTAGGGATGGTGCCACGTTTCCTCCAGACGTGACGCTTGGCATTCAGGCCAAAGAGTTTAATCTTGGTTTCATCAGACCAGAGAATCTTGTTTCTCATGGTCTGAGAGTCTTTAGGTTCCTTTTGGGGAACTCCAAACGGGCTGTCATGTACCGTTTTACTGAGGAGTGGTTTCTGTCTGGCCACTCTACCATAAAGACCTGATTGGTGGAGTGCTGCAGAGATGGCTGTCCTTCTGGAAGGTTCTCCCATCTCCACAGAGGAACTCTAGAGCTCTGTCAGAGTGACCATCATGTTCTTGGTCACCTCCCTGACCAAGGCCCTTCTACCCTGATTGCTCAGTTTGGCCGGGCAGCCAGCTCTAGGAAGAGTCTTGGTGGTTTCAAACTTCTTCCAGTTAAGAATGATGGAGGCCACTGTGTTCTTGGGAACCTTCACGGCTGCAGAAATGTTTTGGTACTCTTCCCCAGATCTGTGCCTTGACACAATCCTGTCTCGGAGCTCTACGGATAATTCCTTCGACCTCATGGCTTGTTTTTTGCTCTGACATGCACTGTCAGCTGTGGGACCTTATATAGACAGGTCTGTGCCTTTCCAATCAATTGAATTTAGCACAATTGGACTCCAATCAAGTTATAGAAACATCTCAAGAATGATCAATGGAAACAGGATGCACCTGAGCTCAATTTCGAGTCTCATAGCAAAGGGTCTATTGCTGCATGCAGAGGAAACTGCAGGTCTGAAATACATCAAAAAGCGTGAAGACTTCTGCCTGAAGCCCAAACACGCCACAGCGTACATGTTGAACCCCAAGTATGCTGGCAAGAGCATCCTGTCTGGTGCAGAGATCAACAAGGCCTATGGTGTCATCACTACCGTGTCTCGCCACCTTGGCCTGGATGAGGGCAAGGTTCTTGGCAGTCCGGCGAAGTACACTTCGAAGCAAGGGCTTTGGGATAGAGATGCAATATGGCAGTCGTGCCAACATATCTCATCAGCCACCTGGTGGAAGGGACTTTGTGGATCTGAGGCTCTTTCCCCTGTTGTCTCCATCACCCTCCAAATCCCACCAACATCAGCCGCCTCAGAGCGCAACTGGTCCTTGTTTGGGAACACACGCACCAAAGCACGCAACGGGCTGACCAATACAAGGGTTGAAAAATTGGTGGCCATCCGGGCAAATTTTTGGCTTTTTGAGCCTGACAACGAGTCATCCTCAACAAGGTTGGAAAGTGACAGTGAAGATGAGGCCTCAGAGTCTGATGTTCAAGAGGTGGACATTAAGGACTTCCAGGGAGAAGACATGGAAGCCTGAGAGGAAGACAACCAAAGCTTTAGTTTCTAGACTATCATTTTACAGATGTATGTTGAAAACATTTTTGGGAGATGCGATGGATCATTGCGGATCATTCAATATTCCCTTTCTTTTGTTGTTCAGTGAAATCATCCATGTGAAGAGTCAACTAATTTTACCTTATCATAAGTAGACACAATTGCAGATATATTAAATCCTTCCAATAAAAAAATAAAAAACTATTTAGTTACGAATTGAACTTTAATTTAAGTTTTATGTTTCTGTCTCCATATGATATGGTAAATATATCCAATGCAAAAAACATCTACATTTAAATGGTATTAATTTGCATATATTTCCGTTAATTCCCATATTTTCCCGTTAATTCCACCTCTGAATATTCCCAAAAATGTGCAACTCTATGTGTGTCAATCAGTCAGTCAGTCATATTACGGTAATGACAATATGATCATGTCAATATAGGTGACAGTGTTTCCTTTAGGACTGATTGACTCAGTAGCAGCAGCAGCAGTCACTCTTCTCACTACATCAGTCTTCATTATGTTAAACTGTATGTACTGTAGTTACAACCTAGAGTGGGATGATAGGTGGTCCAACTCTGTTCTGGGCAAGCTGCCAACTTTCAATTTCCTTAACAGGAAGGGATAAGAACTGGATCATTTGAGAGGAGAGAGGACGCAGCCAGTATACTACTGTCAGTCACTGATTAAAAAAAAGAGGCTAAACTTGTAAGACATAGACTGTCCAATACAAAAATTGATTGTTGAAGTTAAAAACCCTTATTAATTTGTAATTTCACTGTCGGGAATGTTGAAAGGAAACAAAATGGCTTCTGTGCCTGGCTCTTGTCACTGAAATTTTTATCTGCTGTTTTGTCTTCTTATAGGATTCCTTTAGGTGTTAGTAGCCTAAGATTATCATCAGACAGCTACAGTTGTTCTGCAGGGGAGAAGAAAGTGCTAGCATAGTGATATTCTGTTATATCAGGTAATGCTAATTTATTGGTTCTTGACAGTGTCAGAGAGACTTGTGCTACATGAATTCACGCCCACATTCAATCTGCGACCCAAATGGCACCCTATTTGCTATATGGTACACTGCGAGCCCTGGTCAAATGTGGTGCACAATGTAGGGAATAGGGTGCCATTTGAAATGCAGACATAGTCAAATTCTTTCCACTAAAGGTCATTAAAGATACTTGTACAAGTGAGCTGTAAGAATATTAAGCTGAGGAACAGGGATGACATTCACAAAATCAAGGAACTGTAACTGTCTACATTTATTTGAGTGTTGGCATATTACTACTGAAAATGGTTTGTTTTTTGTCAAACTCTCAAATGACGAATGGCACCCAATTCCTTATAGCATACTTATTTTGACCAGGGCCATAGTGTAATCTTTTCTGCCAGCAAAGAACTGTTAGTCTCAGAGCCTCAGCGTACCAACTACAGAGAAACTTTTTGATTATGTCCAAATTTATTTCAAAGTGTTGGCAGTTGGTATTTTACTGAAAAGGGGTTCTTTCTTTTCAAACACACCTCTGTCTCTCTCTCTGTGGGTAATTATGAGCTAAGGAAATGTTGAGGAATTAAATGCTGTACGAGTTGTGATACGTTTTGTGAATGTCTTAGCTGAGAAGTTAATCTTTTTTGGATGGTGTGTTTCATCTTATTTCAGAACAGAGCGACTGAGGGGGGAACTCACAGAAAGGACTCGCACTTAACCGCTAATGACAAATAATAGCATGAGGGTCCACATGCAAAATTGAGTGAGAGAGCCTGAGAGGGGTGTGGGGAGATGTTTGTGTTTGTGTATGTGTGTACACTACAGTGTGTGTGTCTGTATGTGTGTACACTAAAGTGTCTGTGCATGTGTGTGCGTGTGTGTATTTGTGTACACTACAGGGTGTGTGTGTGCGTGTCTGTATGTGTGTACACTAAAGTGTGTGTGCATGTGTGTATGTGTGTACACTACAGTGTGTGTGCATGTGTGTATGTGTGTACACTACAGTGTTTGTGTGGGTGTGTGTGTTCATTGATTAACATGTGGAAAGGCTGAAATGCAGAGACACAGGAGGTCTGTCATTGTGACGGGGTTCTTATCCACTATCAGAAAATCAGGAAATGGCTCCTCACGGTTAGGCATTCCCATGATGACTCACTGAATTCATGCAAAGTTGCTCCAGTTTCAACAGTTTAACCCATGAAATATCCAGTTAATGTACTGTACTACCAATACATGTAGTAATGTTGTTCTATTTGCTAATACATTTAGTTCTACAATAGTTGATGTTATTTTGCCCATGTTTATTAGACATGACAGAATATATTACTAGGGTCTAGTGGTCTGTGTTCTGTATTGTCCACTCTAACGTTTGTCCAGGGGGCTTGTATGACCTGTATGAAAAGTAGTGCACTAAAAAAGGAAAGGGTGCAATTTGGGACGGAGGATGCAATTTGGGATGTTGGATGCAATTTTGGACGGAACCCAAATTGATGGGAGATTTCACAGAATCACTATAAAGGTGGGAGGTTTAATAGATGATTGACTTCATATAGAGGGAGCCATCACTTGCCCTTCCTAATCCTATGTTTCCCTTCCTAGCCATTACTTAATATGTTGCCATTTTGTCCTTCCTAGCCATTACTTAATATGTTGCCATGTTGTCCTTCCAAGCCATTACTTAATATGTTGACATGTTATCCTTCCTAGCCATTACTTAATGTTCCCATGTTATCCTTCCTAGCCATTACTTAACATGTTGACATGTTATCCTTCCTAGCCATTACTTAATGTTCCCATGTTATCCTTCCTAGCCATTACTTAATATGTTGCCATGTTGTCCTTCCTAGCCATTACTTAATATGTTGCCATGTTGTCCTTCCTAGCCATTACTTAATATGTTGCCATGTTATCCTTCCTAGCCATTACTTAATATGTTGCCATGTTGTCCTTCCTAGCCATTACTTAATATGTTGCCATGTTGTCCTTCCTAGCCATTACTTAATATGTTACCATGTTGTCCTTCCTAGCCATTACTTAATGTTGTCATGTTATCCTTCCTAGCCATTACTTAATATGTTGACATGTTATCCTTCCTAGCCATTACTTAATATGTTGCCATGTTATCCTTCCTAGCCATTACTTAATATGTTGCCATGTTATCCTTCCTAGCCATTACTTAATATGTTGACATGTTATCCTTCCTAGCCATTACTTAATATGTTGCCATGTTATCCTTCCTAGCCATTACTTAATATGTTGCCATGTTGTCCTTCCTAGCCATTACTTAATATGTTCCCATGTTGTCCTTCCTAGCCATTACTTAATATGTTGCCATGTTATCCTTCCTAGCCATTACTTAATATGTGCCCTTCCTAGCCATTACTTAATATGTTGACATGTTATCCTTCCTAGCCATTACTTAATTTGTTGCCATGTTATCCTTCCTAGCCATTACTTAATATGTTGCCATGTTATCCTTCCTAGCCATTACTTAATATGTGCCCTTCCTAGCCATTACTTAATATGTTGACATGTTATCCTTCCTAGCCATTACTTAATATGTTGCCATTTTGTCCTTCCTAGCCATTACTTAATATGTTGCCATGTTGTCCTTCCAAGCCATTACTTAATATGTTGACATGTTATCCTTCCTAGCCATTACTTAATGTTCCCATGTTATCCTTCCTAGCCATTACTTAACATGTTGACATGTTATCCTTCCTAGCCATTACTTAATGTTCCCATGTTATCCTTCCTAGCCATTACTTAATATGTTGCCATGTTGTCCTTCCTAGCCATTACTTAATATGTTGCCATGTTGTCCTTCCTAGCCATTACTTAATATGTTGCCATGTTATCCTTCCTAGCCATTACTTAATATGTTGCCATGTTGTCCTTCCTAGCCATTACTTAATATGTTGCCATGTTGTCCTTCCTAGCCATTACTTAATATGTTACCATGTTGTCCTTCCTAGCCATTACTTAATGTTGTCATGTTATCCTTCCTAGCCATTACTTAATATGTTGACATGTTGTCCTTCCTAGCCATTACTTAATATGTTCCCATGTTATCCTTCCTAGCCATTACTTAATGTTGCCATGTTGTCCTTCCTAGCCATTACTTAACATGTTGACATGTTGTCCTTCCTAGCCATTACTTAATATGTTGACATGTTGTCCTTCCTAGCCATTACTTAATATGTTGACATGTTGTCCTTCCTAGCCATTACTTAATATGTTGACATGTTTTCCTTCCAAGCCATTACTTAATATGTTGACATGTTATCCTTCCTAGCCATTACTTAATGTTGCCATGTTGTCCTTCCTAGCCATTACTTAACATGTTGACATGTTGTCCTTCCTAGCCATTACTTAATATGTTGACATGTTGTCCTTCCTAGCCATTACTTAATATGTTGACATGTTTTCCTTCCAAGCCATTACTTAATATGTTGACATGTTGTCCTTCCTAGCCATTACTTAATATGTTCCCATGTTATCCTTCCTAGCCATTACTTAATGTTGCCATGTTGTCCTTCCTAGCCATTACTTAATATGTTGCCATGTTATCCTTCCTAGCTATTACTTAATATGTTGACATGTTGTCCTTCCTAGCCATTACTTAATATGTTGACATGTTATCCTTCCTAGCTATTACTTAATATGTTGACATGTTGTCCTTCCTAGCCATTACTTAATATGTTACCATGTTGTCCTTCCTAGCCATTACTTAATATGTTGACATGTTATCCTTCCTAGCCATTACTTAATATGTTGCCATGTTATCCTTCCTAGCCATTACTTAATATGTTGCCATGTTATCCTTCCTAGCCATTACTTAATATGTTGACATGTTATCCTTCCTAGCCATTACTTAATATGTTGCCATGTTATCCTTCCTAGCCATTACTTAATATGTGCCCTTCCTAGCCATTACTTAATATGTTGACATGTTATCCTTCCTAGCCATTACTTAATTTGTTGCCATGTTATCCTTCCTAGCTATTACTTAATATGTTGCCATGTTATCCTTCCTAGCCATTACTTAATATGTGCCCTTCCTAGCCATTACTTAATATGTTGACATGTTATCCTTCCTAGCCATTACTTAATATGTTGCCATGTTGTCCTTCCTAGCCGTTACTTAATATGTTGCCATGTTGTCCTTCCTAGCCATTACTTAATATGTTGCCATGTTGTCCTTCCAAGCCATTACTTAATATGTTGCCATGTTGTCCTTCCAAGCCATTACTTAATATGTTGCCATGTTGTCCTTCCTAGCCATTACTTAATATGTTGCCATGTTGTCCTTCCAAGCCATTACTTAATATGTTGCCATGTTGTCCTTCCAAGCCATTACTTAATATGTTGCCATGTTGTCCTTCCTAGCCATTACTTAATATGTTGCCATGTTGTCCTTCCAAGCCATTACTTAATATGTTGACATGTTATCCTTCCTAGCCATTACTTAATGTTGACATGTTATCCTTCCTAGCCATTACTTAATATGTTGACCTGTTGTCCTTCCTAGCCATGACTTAATATGTGCCCTTCCTAGCCATTACTTAATATGTTGCCATGTTATCCTTCCTAGCCATTACTTAATGTGTTGCCATGTTATCCTTCCTAGCCATTACTTAATATGTTGCCATGTTGTCCTTCCTAGCCATTACTTAATGTTGACATGTTATCCTTCCTAGCCATTACTTAATATGTTGCCATGTTATCCTTCCTAGCCATTACTTAATGTGTTGCCATGTTATCCTTCCTAGCCATTACTTAATATGTTGCCATGTTGTCCTTCCTAGCCATTACGTAATATGTTGACATGTTGGCCTTCCTAGCCATTACTTAATATGTTGACCTGTTGTCCTTCCTAGCCATTACTTAATATGTGCCCTTCCTAGCCATTACTTAATGTGTTGCCATGTTATCCTTCCTAGCCATTACTTAATATGTTGCCATGTTATCCTTCCTAGCCATTACTTAATATGTTACCATGTTGTCCTTCCTAGCCATTACTTAATATGTTGACATGTTATCCTTCCTAGCCATTACTTAATATGTTACCATGTTATCCTTCCTAGCCATTACTTAATATGTTACCATGTTATCCTTCCTAGCTATTACTTAATATGTTGCCATGTTATCCTTCTTAGCCATTACTTAATATGTTGCCATGTTGTCCTTCCTAGTCATTACTTAATATGTTCCCATGTTATCCTTCCTAGCTATTACTTAATATGTTGACATGGTATCCTTCCTAGCCATTACTTAATGTTGCCATGTTGTCCTTCCTAGCCAGTACTTAATGTTGCCATGTTATCCTTCCTAGCCATTACTTAATATGTTGCCATGTTATCCTTCCTAGCCATTACTTAATGTGTTACCATGTTGTCCTTCCTAGCCATTACTTAATATGTTACCATGTTGTCCTTCCTAGCCATTACTTAATATGTTGTCATATTGTCCTTCCTAGCCATTACTTAATATGTTACCATGTTGTCCTTCCTAGCCATTACTTAATATGTTCCCATGTTATCCTTCCTAGCCATTACTTAATATGTTGACATGTTATCCTTCCTAGCCATTACTTAATGTTGCCATGTTGTCCTTCCTAGCCATTACTTAATGTTGCCATGTTATCCTTCCTAGCCATTACTTAATATGTTGCCATGTTATCCTTCCTAGCCATTACTTAATATGTTGACATGTTGTCCTTCCTAGCCATTACTTAATATGTTGACATGTTGTCCTTCCTAGCCATTACTTAATATGTTGCCATGTTATCCTTCCTAGCCATTACTTAATATGTTGACATGTTGTCCTTCCTAGCCATTACTTAATAGGTTGCCATGTTGTCCTTCCTAGCCATTACTTAATATGTTGACATGCTGTCCTTCCTAGCCATTACTTAATATGTTGACATGTTGTCCTTCCTAGTCAAGTTAGATTGTGTCAGTGTGTCCTTCCTTTGTTTGCTACTGTCCTTCTTTTCCTTTTCATACAGCTTGGCTTTTCTTTCGTTTCTCTTCATCCATTCCTTTATACATTCTCTCCATTCAACAGACCTGAGAGATCTCAAGGTTGATACTGTAGTCAAGGTGGATTTCAAAGGCCTATGGTAACACACACATGCACACACACAAATACAAACACATGCATGTACTCACGCACACACAAAGGTTCCCCCCCATCCATTAGTTCTGCTCCAAGGCGCCACGCAGAGCTCCATTTTAGTCACATCAGTTTAGGTCACTTCCTGTCTGTGGCCTTGATGATGTAACATATCCCAGGGAGAACGAAGATGGTGAATGATGTCACCTTCCTTTGAGAGAAGTGGAGTGTTCTGATTCTCTAGCCCCACTCCCCAGTCCCCACCCTGTCTATGCCTTTGTTGACTGTCCCCTCATGGATTTAAAAGCTTTAGAATAGGTATAAGAGATCATGCTTATAGCATCATACAGATGTAGGATTTTAATTTGATCAACCTGTCGCAGGTTTAAAAAATGCTTATGAAGTTTGGAATTTCCACTTAGAAATTTCAGGGTTGATTTTCACTCATGAAAAATGTATCAACCCCTACAAAAATGTCCATTAATTATAATCCACATAATAATTCACATTTCATGTTGCTGCTGGATTATTTTCCTGCTGTAGCAAACTGGCTGAAATTAAGATCCTACATCTGTATATTGCTGATGCTGATCCAATTCTATCAGATGTTAGAGGGCAAGTCAACAAGGGCAAAGAGAGGAGACATGGATTGGAGATTCAGAAGGGACGGAGAACGTTCCCTAGCTGGGGCTATGTCATCACAGGAGGCTGCTGAGGGAAGGACTGCTCATAATAATGGCTGGAATGAAGTGAATGGAATTTTACCAACCACATGGAAACGATGTGTTTGATACTATTACATTTATTCTGTTTTAGCCATTACTATGAGCCCGTCCTCCCAAAGTAAGGTGCAACCAGCCACCTGTGGTCTGTATACACTGTAGTTCGTCTGTAGTCTCCACAACCACACTTCCTCCCCAATGCACACTAGTCTGGGGATGAGGTTAGACTATGGTTGCATTGCAAATGGCACCCTATTCCCTATATTTTGCACTACTTTTGATGAGGGCTCTGGTCACACACACTACACATACATACACACACACACACACACATACGGTATTGGTTCTGCGTGGGAGGAGATAAACTCTCATGCTGTCCTTGTCCTTGATAGAAACTGACAGGAGCGACAGGAGAACAGCAGTTTATCTATAGAATAACTTCATAAAATGTCATTTTATTGCCTTATAATAGAAACAGTACTGTAATATGATCCTGGACTGGGGATCGTGTTAAGGGAGCACAACATGGAGACTATAGGAGAGTGTTTCTCTCTCAGATCAATCCCAATGGATCGTAATCACGTTAGTTTCCTGCTTCTCTGTCCCCAATGTTGTAAACAGGGCGACCATTTTGGATCTGACTGGCTCCACTCAGCCTGTGAGTGTGGTAATAATAATGTAATATGTCATCAGTGAAGGGTTGGGGAAGCTGGATTTAGAGCATGAAGTGTTTGAAGTTACAGATATGGCAAGAGGTTGTTGGGGTTAGGCACCTTCTTTCAACAGTATATTGCCCCAATGGCCCCAAAACTAAAGGGTTAATTGTGTCTATATACTGTACAATGTACAGTATGTATAACTAACTATACACTAAGAAACAAAGGGTTCTGAAGGGTTCTACCTGGAACCAAAAAGGGTTATCCTATGGGGACAGCTGAAGAACACTTTTGGAACCCCTTTTTCTAAGAGTGTATAACACTAATCTGATATTTTATTTGTGTCCCCTCTTCTCTTTCTCTGTCCCTCTCTCTTGTTCTCCAGAAGGATCTGCCTCTGCCCCGAAAAAGTAGCAGGTGAGTTTGCGTTTTGGGTTCATTGGGTAGTGCCTTGGTGTGTACAGTGGGGCAAAAAAGTATTTAGTCAGCCACCAATTGTGCAAGTTCTCCCACTTAAAAAGATGAGAGAGGCCTGTAATTGTAGTTGTAGTATTTTTTATGAATTTATTTGCAAATTATGGTGGAAAATAAGTATTTGGTCACCTACAAACAAGCAAGATTTCTGGCTCTCACAGACCTGTAACTTCTTCTTTAAGAGGCTCCTCTGTCTTCCACTTGCTACCTGTATTAATGGCACCTGTTTGAACTTGTTATCAGTATAAAAGACACCTGTCCACAACCTCAAACAGTCACACTCCAAACTCCACTATGGCCAAGACCAAAGAGCTGTCAAAGGACACCAGAAACAAAATTGTAGACCTGCACCAGGCTGGGAAGACTGAATCTGCAATAGGTAAGCAGCTTGGTTTGAAGAAATCAACTGTGGGAGCAATTATTAGGAAATGGAAGACATACAAGACCACTGATAATCTCCCTCGATCTGGGGCTCCACGCAAGATCTCACCCCGTGGGGTCAAAATGATCACAAGAACGGTGGGGAAAAATCCCAGAACCACACGGGGGGACCTAGTGAATGACCTGCAGAGAGCTGGGACCAAAGTAACAAAGCCTACCATCAGTAACACACTACGCCGCCAGGGACTCAAATCCTGCAGTGCCAGACGTTTCCCCCTGCTTAAGCCAGTACATGTCCAGGCCCGTCTGAAGTTTGCTAGAGAGCATTTGGATGATCCAGAATAAGATTGGGAGAATGTCATATGGTCAGATGAAACCAAAATATAACTTTTTGGTAAAAACTCAACTCGTCGTGTTTGGAGGACAAAGAATGCTGAGTTGCATCCAAAGAACACCATACCTACTGTGAAGCATGGGGGTGGAAACATCATGCTTTGGGGCTGTTTTTCTGCAAAGGGACCAGGACGACTGATCCGTGTAAAGGAAAGAATGAATGGGGCCATGTATCGTGAGATTTTGAGTGAAAACCTCTTTCCATCAGCAAGGGCATTGAAGATGAAACATGGCTGGGTCTTTCAGCATGACAATGATCCCAAACACACCGCCCGGGCAACGAAGGAGTGGCTTCGTAAGAAGCATTTCAAGGTCCTGGAGTGGCCTAGCCAGTCTCCAGATCTCAACCCCATAGAAAATCTTTGGAGGGAGTTGAAAGTCCGTGTTGCCCAGCAATAGCCCCAAAACATCACTGCTCTAGAGGAGATCTGCATGCCAACAAAGGGTATATAACAAAGTATTGAGATAAACCTTTGTTATTGACCAAATACTTATTTTCCACCATAATTTGCAAATAAATTCATAAAAAATCCTACAATGTGATTTTCTGGATTTTTTTCTTCTCATTTTGTCTGTCATAGTTGAAGTGTACCTATGATGAAAATTACAGGCCTCTCTCATCTTTTTAAGTGGGAGAACTTGCACAATTGGTGGCTGACTAAATACTTTTTTGCCCCACTGTATGTGTACGTGTGTTATGTTTGGGAGAAACATAGAAAAGGAGTACTCTGTAAATGGGAACATATTTTAGCCCCTGTGAACCTCTTTACCCGTGGATTATTTAAGTTGTAAATCTAAACTGACGCTCAGGTGACTCCAAGTTTGGGGTTTATTTGATTTGCCTCCACATGAATGTGCCTGTATGCACAGTCTTCTAACGTCAGTTCACTGGACAGAAATCGGTTTTGCCCCATGAAGCTTTATACCCCACACAACTTTTTGGGGGGGGTTTCTTGTAAACCCGACACACTGACAATCTCATGCACAGTTGAGCTCTGAAATAGCAGCACTATAGGAAGTCTCTTCACACCTCACATGTTTCTGGAGAGAGGGGTTAGAAGTTGTCAGCATGTGAGAAATGGGGGCTTTGAAAGGATGCAGACTCTCTCTCATACACATACACACACACTCGGGATCAGAGTGACGTGTAGCTTGGCATTCTGAGAGCTTGTGTGTGTTGCTGTCCATGGTGCTGAAGTGTTCCCTCACTCCGGGCTTTCTTCCTTTCTCTCAATCGTTCTCTCTCTGGTGCTGAAGCGTTCCCTCACTCCGGGCATTCCTCCTTTCTCTCAATCGTTCTCTCTCTGGTGCTGAAGCGATCCCTCACTCCGGGCTTTCCTCCTTTCTCTCAATCGTTCTCTCTCTGGTGCTGAAGTGTTCCCTCACTCCGGGCATTCCTCCTTTCTCTCAATCGTTCTCTCTCTGGTGCTGAAGCGTTCCCTCACTCCGGGCTTTCCTCCTTTCTCTCAATCGTTCTCTCTCTGGTGCTGAAGCGTTCCCTCACTCCGGGCTTTCCTCCTTTCTCTCAATCGTTCTCTCTCTGGTGCTGAAGCGTTCCCTCACTCCGGGCTTTCCTCCTTTCTCTCAATCGTTCTCTCTCTGGTGCTGAAGCGTTCCCTCACTCCGGGCTTTCCTCCTTTCTCTCAATCGTTCTCTCTCTGGTGCTGAAGTGTTCCCTCACTCTGGGCTTTCCTCCTTTCTCTCAATCGTTCTCTCTCTGGTGCTGCTCCGGGCTTTCCTCCTTTCTCTCAATCGTTCTCTCTCTGGTGCTGAAGTGTTCCCTCACTCCGGGCTTTCCTCCTTTCTCTCAATCGTTCTCTCTCTGGTGCTGAAGCGTTCCCTCACTCCGGGCTTTCCTCCTTTCTCTCAATCGTTCTCTCTCTGGTGCTGCTCCGGGCTTTCCTCCTTTCTCTCAATCGTTCTCTCTCTGGTGCTGAAGTGTTCCCTCACTCCGGGCTTTCCTCCTTTCTCTCAATCGTTCTCTCTCTGGTGCTGAAGTGTTCCCTCACTCCGGGCTTTCCTCCTTTCTCTCAATCGTTCTCTCTCTGGTGCTGAAGCGTTCCCTCACTCCGGGCATTCCTCCTTTCTCTCAATCGTTCTCTCTCTGGTGCTGAAGCGTTCCCTCACTTACATCGTTCTTCTGACTCATCTCTCTCGCTCTCCCTGTCTGTGGCTTTCCCTTCCCTCAGTGTGTGTCTCTTTCACTAATTGAAGTGAGGAGGAAAAAGCTTGTATATCAGTAGTACACCTGCACACGGTTACTAAACAGTCATTAAGTACTGTATTCAAAACAGAACTGAATTAAGATTTGAGTGATAGAAAGTCCTCTATTAGCTGAGTCAGTATGACTAAACTGTTTTATTTTGCACCATACTACTATATCTAAACTAGGCTAAGGTAGGTTTTAAAGAGGGCTATGCGGTATACCGTATTTTACGATATACCGGTATTGATACATGGACCGGTTTGGGTTTTTACTTTACCTTCTATAACGGTATTTGAATGTTTGGTTTGTTAAATGTGATATGCCGTGTTTAACGTACATTTTTATAGTTTACTTCGCTACTTGAGTCATCTCTCTCCGCTCTCTCTCTCTCCATGCCGTTTTCCACACAGACCTAGCCCCTCCCCCTGTCACTCAAGGAGTGCATTTGTTGTTCCTCGACCACGAGACACTTGTGTTCAGGCTGCAGGGTCAATGCAGCACATGCAACAATGTTGATGACAACAATGCTGTTTTCACTTTGCTTCTTAATATAAACCCAGTAGCGTTCTATAATTACACCATTAGTTTGTGTTGCTTACATCTGCAAACATTTAGTTTGTCTTTTCTTAGCAAGTTGGGCCGCAAGGCACTACAGACGGTAGTGCGAACGGCCCAGTACATCACTGGGGCCAAGCTTCCTGCCATCCAGGACCTCTATACCAGGCGTTGTCAGTGGAAGGCCCTAAAAATTGTCAAAGACTCCAGCCACCCTAGTCATAGACTGTTCTCTCTGCTACCGCACGGCAAGCGGTACCCGGAGCACCAAGTCTAGGTCCAAGAGGCTTCTAAACAGCTTCTACCCCCAAGCCATAAGACTCCTGAACATCTAGTCAAATGGCTACAATTTAAAGGCAATGCTACCAAATACTAATTGGGTGTATGTAGACTTCTGACCGACTGGGAATGTGATGAAAGAAATAAAAACTGAAATAAATCATTCTCTCTACTATCATTCTGACATTTCACATTCTTAAAATAAAGTGGTGATCCTAACTGACCTAAGACAGGGAATTTTTACTAGGATTAAATGTCAGGAATTGTGAAAAACTGAGTTTGAATTTATTTGGCTAAGGTGTATGTAAACTTCCGACTTCAACTGTATTCAATCTATAGAATTAGAATAATCATTCTATTTCCATGATTCCAACAGTTCACCCAAGTGTTTTGCTCTGAATCATAAGTAAAATCGCTATTGCAACATTTGGTTCAAAATCAGGTTTAGATTGTTTGCCCATATCGTGCAGCCCTACATGGCAGTGTGGAAATGATCTCAAATGAGTGCAGGAAATGCAAAAACGTATGAAAATGCAAAACAATATTTGGGGTTGAAGTTGAATTGAACAGTATAAAACAATTAGAATGGAGAAAGACCCATTGTGATCACTTAGAATGTATGTGTTGCCACCCTGAGGTCATGCACTACTTATAAAGAAAATTTAGAAATGTAATCATTTAAAATCATAAATACTGTCAAATATTGTCATACCGTCAATTAAAAAAAATATGGTGATATGATATTTTGCCCATATCGCCCAGCATTAGTTTTAAATATCCTCACCTTTTATAGGAGTAGATAGTGAGTTCCCTCCTCTATACCTGTAGAGATGGATTTAGAGTAGTGTTTCTGGTAAATGCTAAAATACCTTTTCTCTGGATTTGAATCTGTGGCTACTGGTTATTATGCCACTGTGGCATGTAGGCATGTAGGCATGTATGTTAGCCACATAGATTTATCTCAATACATCACATTTACTGTAAAATCCCATTGTGTAACGGGTGTCGTCTTCCTCTTCCTCGGACGAGGAGAGGAGAGAAGGATCGGTAGACCAATGCGCAGCGAGGTGTGATGACATAATGATTTATTGAAAAGACAGACGAACACTGACACGAACTATACTTAGAAATACAAAATAACAAACGGACAACGTAGACGAAACCTGAACATGGAACTTACATAAAAGACACGAAGAACTCACGAGCAGGAAACAGACTACATAAACGAAATAACACGCCGAAACAATCCCGTGTGGTGCGCAGACACAAACACAGGAGACAATCACCCACAAACAAACAGTGTGAACAGCCAGCCTATATATGGTTCCCAATCAGAGGAAAACGTAAACCACCTGTCTCTGATTGAGAACCATATAAGGCTGATTAACAGTGATCTAAACACAAAACATACAATGCCCACCCCAACTCACGCCCTGACCAACTAAACATATACAAAAATAACATAAAATAGGTCAGGAACGTGACATAACCCCCCCCTCAAGGTGCGTACTCCGAACGCACCACCAAAAGTCTAGGGGAGGGTCTGGGTGGGCATCTGACCACGGTGGTGGCTTAGGCTCCGGGCGTGGTTCCCACCCCACCATAATCAATCCCCGCTTCTGTAGCCTCCCCACAATGACCACCCTCCAAATAACCCCACCTAAATTAAGGGGCATCACCAGGATAAGGAGCAGCACCGGAATGAGGGGCAACACCGGAATGAGGGGCAACACCAGAATGAGGGGCAACACCAGAATGAGGGGCAACACCAGAATGACTGGCGGATCCTGGCTGGCTGGCTCTGGACGCTCTTGGCTGGTTGACGGCTCTGGACGGTCATGGCTGGCTGACGGCTCTGGACGGTCATGGCTCGCTGACGGCTCTGGACGGTCATGGCTCGCTGACGGCTCTGGACGGTCATGGCTCGCTGACGGCTCTGGACGGTCATGGCTCGCTGACGGCTCTGGACGGTCATGGCTCGCTGACGGCTCTGGACGGTCATGGCTCGCTGACGGCTCTGGACGGTCATGGCTCGCTGACGGCTCTGGACGGTCATGGCTCGCTGACGGCTCTGGACGGTCATGGCTCGCTGACGGCTCTGGACGGTCATGGCTGGCTGAAGGCTCTGGCTGATCCGGTCTGGCGGAAGGCTCTGGCTGATCCGGTCTGGCGGAAGGCTCTGGCTGATCCGGTCTGGCGGAAGGCTCTGGCTGATCCGGTCTGGCGGAAGGCTCTGGCTGATCCGGTCTGGCGGAAGGCTCTGGCTGATCCGGTCTGGCGGAAGGCTCTGGCTGATCCGGTCTGGCGGAAGGCTCTGGCTGATCCGGTCTGGCGGACGGCTCTAGCGGCTCCTGTCTGGCGGACGGCTCTGTAGGCTCATGGCAGACGGGCGGCTTTGCAGGCTCATGGCAGACGGGCGGCTTTGCAGGCTCATGGCAGACGGACAGTTCAGACGGCGTATGGCAGACGGGCAGTTCAGGTGCCGCTGGGCAGACGGGCAGTTCAGGCGCCGCTGGGCAGACGGGCAGTTCAGGCGCCGCTGGGCAGACGGGCAGTTCAGGCGCCGCTGGGCAGACGGGCAGTTCAGGCGCCGCTGGGCAGACGGGCAGTTCAGGCGCCGCTGGGCAGACGGCAGACTCTGGCCGGCTGAGACGCACTATAGGCCTGGTGCGTGGTACCGGAACTGGAGGTACCGGGCTAAGGACACGCACCTCAGGGCGAGTGCGGGGAACAACAACAGGGCACACTGGACTCTCGTGGCGCACTCTAGGCCTGGTGCGTGGTACCGGAACTGGAGGTACCGGGCTGAGGGCACGCACCTCAGGGCGAGTGCGGGGAGAAGGAACAGTGCGTACAGGGCTCTGGAGACGCACAGGAGGCTTGGTGCGTGGTGCCGGAACTGGAGGCACTGGGCTGGAGACACGCACCATAGGGAGAGTGCGTGGAGAAGGAACAGGGCTCTGGAAACGCACTGGAAGCCTAGTGCGTGGAGTAGGCACTGGTGGTACTGGGCTGGGGCGGGGAGGTAGCGCCGGAAATACCGGACCGTGCAGGCGTACTGGCTCTCTTGAGCACTGAGCCTGCCCAACCTTACCTGGTTGAATGGTCCCCGTCGCCCTGCCAGTGCGGCGAGGTGGAATAGCCCGCACTGGGTTATGCAGGCGAACCGGGGACACCATGCGTAAGGCTGGTGCCATGTAAGCCGGCCCGAGGAGACGCACTGGAGACCAGACGCGTTGAGCCGGCCTCATGACACCTGGCTCACTGCCCAATCTAGCCCTACCAGTGCGGGGAGGTGGAATAACCCGCACCGGGCTATGAACACGTACAGGAGACACCGTGCGCTCTACTGCGTAACACGGTGTCCGCCCGTACTCTCGCTCTCCACGGTAAGCCTGGGAAGTGGGCGCAGGTCTCCTACCTGCCCTTGGCCCACTACCTCTTAGCCCCCCCCAAGAAATTTTTGGGAAGTACTCACGGGCTTTTCAGGCTTCCAGCCACGTCTCCTTGCTGCCTCCTCATACCACCGCTGTTGGGCTCTCGCTGCCTCCATCTCCTCACGAGCGCGGCGATATTCCCCAATGTGCGCCCAGTGTCCTTTTCCTTCCAAGATCTGTTCCCAAGTCCACGAGTCCTGATTGCTCTGTTGAGCTCTCCCCCGCCGCTTGGTCCTAGGTTGGTGGGTGATTCTGTAACGGGTGTCGTCTTCCTCTTCCTCGGACGAGGAGAGGAGAGAAGGATCGGTAGACCAATGCGCAGCGAGGTGTGATGACATAATGATTTATTGAAAAGACAGACGAACACTGACACGAACTATACTTAGAAATACAAAATAACAAACGGACAACGTAGACGAAACCTGAACATGGAACTTACATAAAAGACACGAAGAACTCACGAGCAGGAAACAGACTACATAAACGAAATAACACGCCGAAACAATCCCGTGTGGTGCGCAGACACAAACACAGGAGACAATCACCCACAAACAAACAGTGTGAACAGCCAGCCTATATATGGTTCCCAATCAGAGGAAAACGTAAACCACCTGTCTCTGATTGAGAACCATATAAGGCTGATTAACAGTGATCTAAACACAAAACATACAATGCCCACCCCAACTCACGCCCTGACCAACTAAACATATACAAAAATAACATAAAATAGGTCAGGAACGTGACACATTGTAGCACAGAAGGTACCTGTTATTGTATGGGTGAAATGAATATGATATGAATACGGAATGAATATAAAGCATTTGCAGAGGCGTTTTTCAAAAAGCATTTCATTTGCATTTTGTTTGATTTTGCGAGCTCTGCAGTCTGCAGTCTTTCCTGTTCTGCCTCTGGGCACGAATGCTGTCTGGAGGTGTTAGACATTTCAAAAGCTGAGGTATTTGTGTGTGTGTGTGTGTGTGTGTGTGTGTGTGTGTGTGTGTGTGTGTGTGTGTGTGTGTGTGTGTGTGTGTGTGTGTGTGTGTGTGTGTGTGTGTGTGTGTGTGTGTGTGTGTGTGTGTGTGTGTGACATTTTCTAGTTATCAATTTGGACAAGGGTTTGAGTGGCCAGTGAGTGAGTCACTATCAGTGTGGTATTTAGGCTATGTTTAAGTGACCCAAATAAAATGTTATTGGTCACATGCACGTTGTTAGCAGATGTTATTGCGGGTGTAGCGAAATGCTTGTGCTTTTAGCTCCAACAGTGCAGTAATATCTAACAAGTAATATCTAACAAATTACACAACATATTCTCAATACACACACATCTAAGTAGGAATGAATTAAGACTATATACATATGGACGATGTCAGAGCGGAACAGACTAAGATACAGTAGAATAGTATAGAAAAACAGTATACACATATGAGATGAGTAATGCAAGATTTGTAAACATTATTGAGTGAATGAGATACCGTAGAATAGTATAGAAAACAGTATATACACATGAGCTGAATAATGGCAGATATGTAAACATTAAGTGACTAAGTTACCGTAGAATAACATAGAATACAGTATATACATATGAGATGAGTAATGCCAGATATGTAAACATGATTCAAATGACTAGTGTTCCGTTCCTTAAAGTAGCCAGTGATTCCTAGTCTATGCCTATAGGCAGCAGCCTCTAATGTGCTAGTGATGGGTGTTTAACAGTCTGATGGCCTTGAGATAGAAGCTGTTTTTCAGTCTCTCGGTCCCAGCTTTGATGCACCTGTACTGACCTCGCCTTCTGGATAGGGCTGGGCGATATGACCTAAAAGTATATATTTTTTTCAGAGGTTTGGATGATTCACGATATATATATCTCGATTTCTTGTTTTTCTCTAAACAAATTAAAAAAGGCCAAGACATAATTTTTAACTGAACTTTCTTTATTCAAATAAAAAATATACAAGGCTTCAAGCCTATTTCTGCAAAACAAATGAACAACACAAATGAACAACACACACCCACATGTCTATTCTATTGTTTAGGAATGTTTGACCACTAGCTGTTTGAATATGTAATTTATAAAATAATTTTGATTGAAAATGTATTAATTAATTTAATTTGTTGTTATAAATCAAACAGCCTGTGGTTATTTGCTATTGGATTGGCAGAATGACACAACTACTAACACATTAGCCTACAGCTGGCCTGAACATAACTTTTCTGAATTCACTTTAATTATCCAATGTCACACTTACCGATGGCGAGTTGAAACCTGTGCCCAAAGCACAGCAGGTGGGTCCAGTTGTTCAAGCGCAATGCTTTAATCATGTTGCTCCTGCTGTCAGTTGTCATGCACACCTGTCGGTCTTCTCTATTCTTCCACGATGCCAGAGAGTCTTTGAGACCCTGGGCTATTACTTCACCCGTATGATAATTGGGGAAGTAAGACATCTGGAGGCAGACATTTTGCAATTTCCAGTCTTCATTTATGTAGTGGACTGTCAAACTTAGGTATGGCTCTGTTGTTCTGCTCGACCATAGATTGGCTGTGGTGGAAAAATAAGAAACACTAGCCAGCTTCTCTGTGACTCTTTCGCGGGTAGCAGTGTATAATCGCGGCAGGGCTTCTTCCGTGAAATACTTGCGGCTTGGCAGCTGATATTTGTGGTCAACTGTACCTAGCAGCTTTTTAAAGCCTGGCTTTTCTACTGTAAAGATTGCATCCGTTATCTCCTTTCACCTCAAACTTTTCTTGTCATACGGGATTATGTTTGAAAAGGATGCGGCTATGGTAGTTTGTCTTTTAGCAGACGTTTTGGGAAACGGGTGACTGGAATCGGCGTTGCGTAGTCTCATGCATTCCTCCCATTGCACCGCGTGTTTCGTTTGCAGGTGATGGAAGGGGTTGGTTGTACTGCTGCTTTTCGTAGAAATTGTCTTTCTAAACATTTTGCACAGGACATTCGTTTGCTGAACATCAGACCTCTTAAACCCGAACCACTTCCATATTACTGAAAAAACATTGCTGCCCTTTTTGGGGATGATTTCATCCTCACGAGAGGCTGAGCTGGCTTCCTCACTTTCCATTTTGGTGGAACTCTTACCGCCGCTACACTTCTCCGGCGTGGTTACAATTTGTGAAAGGCTGTCTAGGGTTGTGATTGGTGGATAACCTCTGTGCACGTGTCGTCACGCAATTGGGACATGATTCGACATTGGGCTGACAGAGAAGAGACTGTGAGATGCTGCATTTGTAAAACGTTACAACGTTTCCTGGAGGGCTGGTAGTTTGCCCCCGGTAATGCATTGGGCAGACCGCACCACCCTCTGGAGACCCCTGCAGTTGCGGGTGGTGCAGTTGCCGTACCAGGCGGTGATACAGCCCGACAGGATGCTTTTAATTGTGCATCTGTAAAAATGTATGAGGGTTTTAGGTGACAAGACACATTTCTTTAGCCTCCTGAGGTTGAAGAGGCTCTGTTGCGCCTTCTTCACCACACTGTCTGTGTGCGTGGTCCATTTCAGTTTGTCAGTGATGTGTACGCCAAGGAACTTGAAGCTTTCCACCTTCTCCACTGCGGTCCTGTCGATGTAGATAGGGGGGTGCACCCTCTGCTGTTTCCTGAAGTCCACGATCATCTCCTTTGTTTTGTTGACGTTGAGTGAGAGGTTATTTTCCAGGCACCACACTCCCAGAGCCCTCACCTCCTCCTTGTAGGCTCGTCATCGTTGGTAATCAAGCCTACTACTATTGTGTCGTCTGCAAACTTGATGATTGAGTTGGAGGTGTGCTTGGCCACGCAGTCATGGGTGAACAGGGAGTACAGGAGGGTGCTGGGCACGCACCCTTGTGGGGCCCCAGGGTTGAGGATCAGCAGAGGGGAGGTGATTTTTCCTACCTTCACCACCTGGGGGCGGCTCGTCAGGAAGTCCAGGACCCACTTGGACAGGGCGGGGTTCAGACCCAGGGCCTCGAGCTTAATAATGAGCTTGGAGGGTACTATGGTGTTGAATGCTGAGCTATAGTCAATAAACAGCATTCTTACATAGATATTCCTCTTGTCCAGATGGAATAGGGTGATGGCGATTGCATCGTCTGTGGATCTATTGGGACGGTAAGCAAATTGAAGTTGGTCTAAGGACCAGTGACTCACAATATGTTTTTTATCATTATGGTGATCGGTGACCCTCCCCACCATGTCAGGTGGGTGTTGTCCATGACCTCTGACCTTTACCTCAGGGCAGCAGATGTCACAACAGGACACTGAACATGGGTGAAGCTAGGAACTCCTGTGTCGCTTTCCCAGTGTCTCTCTCTCTCTCTCTCTCTCTCTGTAAGATCAGACTCCTCCCTCTGTCTCTCTGTATCTTTGCTTACTGTGTTTCCCCAAACTACCATGTCAGCCAAGCAGTACAGATACACACATACTTGTACATTAGTCATCATTAGTGTCCATAAATCCTGGTTTGAGGTTCCGGATTACCTGCTTACTCCTTCCTGATTCTGGGATATCTGGAAAACCTGGGGATTTTTGGAAAGTTACCTGAATTTTGCAACCGTATTAACCTCCCTTCACTGATATGCACGAGTGCTGTCTCCCCCTCTTGTATATTTCAGCCACAGCCTTTATCTCTCAGCTCAGACTTCCTACTAGTCTGCGTCCCAAATGACACCCTATTCCCTATATAGTGCACTACTTTTGACCAGGGCCCATAGGGTGCCATTTGGGATGCAGCCCTAGTCTACATTAGAGGGGCATCTATTATTGAATTAGTCCCATCAGCATTGCTGTGCAACTGTCAGTCCTGGTCAGCATTTAGTATCATCTCATTTGCTATGTGGATAAGATTTGTTGAATCATTTTGTGCTCTCTGTTCCTATCTTAGCGCTCCGTGATGACGTTCTCCCTTGACTGTGTGTGTTTGTGTGTGTTTTGCGTGTGTGTGTAGTATTGCAATTGGACTGTCGGATTTGTTTAATTATTTTGTCGAGTGTGTGTGTGCGCCTGTGCACTTGTGTGTGTCCTCATGATGACGTTCTTCCTTGGCAGTGTGTGTGTCCTCATGGTGACGTTTTCCCTTGGCAGTGTGTGTGTCCTCATGGTGACGTTTTCCCTTGGCAGTGTGTGTGGTATTGTTGCACTCAATGCTCCTTCCTGCAATATCTACTGCAAATGTATGATGTCACAGATCATCATACATTTGTTGGAGAAAAGGAAGGATTTCATAAAATGGCAGGGTGGTTGTTTGTTGGGGAGGGAGGAAGGAGAGAGAGCAAGAGATGAGAGGAGAGGGAGGTAGGGGAATGAAAGAGAGGGGTAGGAGAGGAGAGGGGTAGGAGAGGAGAGGGGTAGGAGAGGAGAGGGGTAGGAGAGGAGAGGGGTAGGAGAGGAGAGGGGTAGGAGAGGAGAGGGGTAGGAGAGGAGAGGGGTAGGAGAGGAGAGGGGTAGGGGAGGAGAGGGGTAGGGGAGGAGAGGGGTAGGGGAGGAGAGGGGTAGGAGAGGAGAGGGGTAGGAGAGGAGAGGGGTAGGAGAGGAGAGGGGTAGGAGAGGAGAGGGGTAGGAGAGGAGAGGGGTAGGGGAGGAGAGGGGTAGGGGAGGAGAGGGGTAGGGGAGGAGAGGGGTAGGGGAGGAGAGGGGTAGGAGAGGAGAGGGGTAGGAGAGGAGAGGGGTAGGGGAGGAGAGGGGTAGGGGAGGAGAGGGGTAGGGGAGGAGAGGGGTAGGAGAGGAGAGGGGTAGGAGAGGAGAGGGGTAGGAGAGGAGAGGAGAGGGGTAGGAGAGGAGAGGGGTAGGGGAGGAGAGGGGTAGGGGAGGAGAGGGGTAGGAGAGGAGAGGGGTAGGAGAGGAGAGGGGTAGGAGAGGAGAGGGGTAGGGGAGGAGAGGGGTAGGGGAGGAGAGGGGTAGGAGAGGAGAGGGGTAGGAGAGGATAGGGGTAGGAGAGGAGAGGGGTAGGAGAGGAGAGGGGTAGGGGAGGAGAGGGGTAGGGGAGGAGAGGGGTAGGGGAGGAGAGGGGTAGGAGAGGAGAGGGGTAGGAGAGGAGAGGGGTAGGGGAGGAGAGGGGTAGGGGAGGAGAGGGGTAGGAGAGGAGAGGGGTAGGAGAGGAGAGGGGTAGGGGAGGAGAGGGGTAGGGGAGGAGAGGGGTAGGAGAGGAGAGGGGTAGGAGAGGAGAGGGGTAGGGGAGGAGAGGGGTAGGGGAGGAGAGGGGTAGGAGAGGAGAGGGGTAGGAGAGGAGAGGGGTAGGGGAGGAGAGGGGTAGGGGAGGAGAGGGGTAGGGGAGGAGAGGGGTAGGAGAGGAGAGGGGTAGGGGAGGAGAGGGGTAGGGGAGGAGAGGGGTAGGGGAGGAGAGGGGTAGGAGAGGAGAGGGGTAGGAGAGGAGAGGGGTAGGAGAGGAGAGGGGTAGGAGAGGAGAGGGGTAGGGGAGGAGAGGGGTAGGAGAGGAGAGGGGTAGGAGAGGAGAGGGGTAGGAGAGGAGAGGGGTAGGGTACAAAATGACATATCCTATTGCTGTTGTCATCCGATTCCTACTGCAATTGCTGTTTCAAGCTTTTCAATAAGTACCAGTCTCTGTTCTGGTAGCTGCACCTCCCGTGCTGCTGTCATCACACACACACACACACACACACACACACACACACACACACACACACACACACACACACACACACACACACACACACACACACACACACACACACACACACACACCAAGCTGTCACCTCATCCCCCCTCCCTCCCTCCCTCCCTCCCTCCCTCCCTCCCTCCCTCCCTCCCTCCCTCCCTCCCTCCCTCCCTCCCTCCCTCCCTCCCTCCCTCCCTCCCTCCCTCCCTCTCTCTCTTCCTCTGTCTTGTCATTTACATTAGTCCACAGTCCACTGCTCTCTGCTCTCCTCCCTCAGATAGCTTTCACACTCACACACATCCCTGCTGTTATTACTCTCTATACCCACCTCTCTCCATCGCTCTACACTTCCTGCCCTTGAGAGCAGCCCCGGAATCCTCCCTCTTTCCGAGAGGGAAGCAAGGCAGTCTGTTCCCTCCCTCTTTTTCTCTCCTCCTCTCCGTCTCGCTCTCCCTCTCTCGTTCTCTCTTTCACTCTCTCGCTCTCTTTCGCTGTCTGTAGCTCTGCTGACATTTCCTCTCCACCCTCTCTCTTTCCCTCTCTCTGACACACACACACTCCCCGTCAGGCTGCCATGCTGGTGCTGTGGAGTGTGTATTCAGCCTCTTGACTGCCTTGCTGCTTGTGTGTCTGTCTGTCTGTGTGGCTCAGCTAGTCTCCTGTGGGTTTGCCAAAGCAGCGCCTCACAGCGCATCCTGTAGCAACATGTTTCGACGTACGAAAAGGTAATGGCAGAGCTTCTCTGTTTTTTCCCTTCTACTGTAGACCTGGTGTCATCCCTCTTTCTCTCTCCTTTTATCTCATTGCTTATCGGTCTGTCTTCTCTCAGTTCTTTTCTATTGTCACCCCCTGTCTCTCTGTGTAGGGATAACATTAACCGCAAAGCTCTCTGAATCTCTCTGTCTTTATTTCTCTGTCTCTCACCGTGGACCTGGTTCCATCTCCCTCTCCGTCTGTCTTGTCATAGCATTAGGTGGAGGTTTAATAAAGGTGTTGTTGTTGTTGTTGTTGTGATGGTTGTCAACCTCCGGCCAGCTCTCATGCTGTGTCACAGTTGTCCCTCTGTCTCGTATTGGCACTGTGTGTGTGTGTGTGTGTGTGTGTGTGTGTGTGTGTGTGTGTGTGTGTGTGTGTGTGTGTGTGTGTGTGTACGTGTGTACGTGTGTACACGTTTTACTACCAGAAGTCCTCACAAGAATAGTAAAGCAACTAAAATTCAGAGAAGGGAGGACATTTTGCCAGTGCTCATTTAAAAAAAGGCTATTTAAGGCTTAGGGGTTAGGTTTAGGGTTAAGGTTAGAATTAGGGTTAGGGGTTAGGTTTAAGGTTAGGTTTAGGGTTAGAGATTAGTTAAGATAGGATTTTGAATGGAAATCAGTTTTTGGTCCCCAAAAAGTCCTTACAAGTTTAATAAGGCATAAGGCGGCAGGTAGCCTAGCGGTTTAGAGCGTTGGGCTAGTAACTGAAAGGTCGGCGGTTCGAATCCCGAGTCGACTAGGTGAGTAATCTGTTGATGTGCCCTTGAACCCTAAGTGTGCGCGCACGTGTGCATGATTTTCTCTGTTCCATATGATGTAATGAACCTCCCTTTGTGAGCATGTTGGTGATGCACATGTATTTGGGATGTTGTAGGTCAGTGTTTCCCAACCCTGGTCCTCCAGGTTAGTTGTAGCCCTGGACAAACACGCCTCCTTCAACTCATTGAGGGATTGATGATAAGTTGACAAGTTGAATCAGGTGTGCTTGTCCAGGGTTACAATAAAAATGTGTACTGTTGGGGGTACTGGAGGACCAGGGTTGGGAAACACTGTTGTAGATGATTGATAGACATGTTACACACACAAACAACAGGCAGTCATACACAGGACTCTGAAGGTTTGTGTCTGGTCAGTGGCCTAGCCACTTGTCAGAGATAGGATTCAATGCTGTGCTATAAATACCGTGGTGTCTGGGTTAGAGGCTTCTGTAGAGGAGGGTATATATACCGTGGTGTCTGGGTTAGAGGCTTCTGTAGAGGAGGGTATATATACTGTGGTGTCTGGGTTAGGGGCTTCTGTAGAGGAGGGTATATATACCGTGGTGTCTGGGTTAGAGGCTTCTGTAGAGGAGGGTATATATACCGTGGTGTCTGGGCTAGAGGCTTCTGTAGAGGAGGGTCAATGCTGTACTATATATACTGTGGTGTCTGGGTTAGAGGCTTCTGTAGAGGAGGGTATATATACCGTGGTGTCTGGGCTAGAGGCTTCTGTAGAGGAGGGTCAATGCTGTACTATATATACTGTGGTGTCTGGGTTAGAGGCTTCTGTAGAGGAGGGTATATATACCGTGGTGTCTGGGTTAGAGGCTTCTGTAGAGGAGGGTATATATACCATGGTGTCTGGGCTAGAGGCTTCTGTAGAGGAGGGTATATATACCGTGGTGTCTGGGTTAGAGGCTTCTGTAGAGGAGGGTATATATACTGTGGTGTCTGGGCTAGAGGCTTCTGTAGAGGAGGGTATATATACCGTGGTGTCTGGGTTAGAGGCTTCTGTAGAGGAGGGTATATATACCGTGGTGTCTGGGTTAGAGGCTTCTGTAGAGGAGGGTATATATACCGTGGTGTCTGGGCTAGAGGCTTCTGTAGGGGAGGGTCAATGCTGTGCTATATATACTGTTGTGTCTGGGTTAGAGGCTTCTGTAGAGGAGGGTATATATACCGTGGTGTCTGGGTTAGAGGCTTCTGTAGAGGAGCGTATATATACCGTGGTGTCTGGGCTAGAGGCTTCTGTAGAGGAGGGTCAATACTGTGCTATATATACTGTGGTGTCTGGGCTAGAGCGCCTTCCCCATCTCTACCACTATTTTGTATTCCCTCCCTCCCATCATTCTCTCTCTCTCGATCTGCCATAGTACACAATCCCAGTTGTCCTGCAGCGTTTTATTTCTGACTTCATCTCATCTGCTCATAGGAGGATTAGTATAAATCCCTTTGTCCGATGGCAGCAGTGTTTGTGTGTGTCTCTATCTGTGTGTGTGTGTGTGTGTGTGTGTGTGTATCTGTGTGTGTGCATCTGTGTGTGTGTGTGTGCATCTGTGTGTGCATCTGTGTGTGTGCATCTGTGTGTGTGAATCTGTGTGTGTGTGCATCTGTGTGCGTGTGTGTGTGTGTGTGTGTGTGTGTGTGTGTGTGTGTGTGTGTGTGTGTGTGTGTGTGTGTGTGTGTGTGTGTGTGTGATAATATCTCCAGCACCCTGTCTCAAGGTTTGTGTGTGTGTGTGTGTGTGTGTGTGTGTGTGTGTGTGTGTATGTGTATGTGTGCATCTCTCTGTGTGTGTGTGTGTGTGTATGTGTGCATCTCTCTGTGTGTGTGTATGTGTGCATCTCTCTGTGTGTGTGTGCATGTGCGTGTGTGTGTGTGTGTGCGTGTGTGTGTGTGTGTGATAATACCTCCAGCACCCTGTCTCAAGGTTTCTTCTACAGCTCTATCTCTGTAATCTCTTTGTATGAATCTCTCTCCAGGAGGAAACATTGTTCCCTGATCTTATGATGATGGCTTGATCTTCATTAAATTGCACTCCATGTAGTAGGTCACAGATTTGTTGTACTTACTTGTCATGCAAGGCATGTTTGTGTGTGTAGCTAGTAGCATAACGTGGGCGGTAGTGTGTCTTATGTTCTTATCAGGGTATATCAGTGTTTATGTACAGTATGTGTGTGCGTGCTTGTGTGTGAGTGTGAGTGTGTGTCACTATCTGCCTGCATGTGTGTGTGTGTGTGTGTGTGTGTGTGTGTGTGTTTGCAAGCCGCTCGTTCTTGGCCGACTCTCTCAGGCTGTCTCAATTAGAGAAGGAAGATGCTTTGTGCCCGTGCCCGGAAGGAGAGAGAGAACGAAGCAGAGGAGTGCAGAACAGGAGAGGGGAAGAAGGAGTGGGGTGTAAAATGAAAGGCAGAGCCTGAGGTACAGTCTGGGCCTACATTTAACAGCAGCCCACTGGGGTTAACTCAGCACTCTAAACACACTCTCTCTTTTCTTTAGTCTTTACTTTTTCTTACACTCTTTCTTCTTTTATTTTTTAGCTGTACTCAAAATTTAGCTATACTCAAAATTTGTTCTCTCTCTCGATCTCGATCTCTCTTTCTCGCTCTCTTCTCTTTTCTGTCTTCCTCATAGAATGTCATTTGAAAGCTAGTATAGAGGAAAGAGGGAACAAGAGAAAGAAAGAGTGTTTGCATGTAACCCCTCATCAGGTGTGTGTTCTATAGATTTACATTGCAACGTTGTTGAAGTCCAGATTTACATTGCAGTCATATCAGTTGTGTGCCACCATGTTGTTAACCCTACGCCCCCAGTCAATCAATGCTATTGATGTTGTGGTTATGCACAGAGCCTTCTCTCCTCTGTGTTAAGCTACGTACACTAGCAGACTAGCTAACGTGAAAGAAGATTGGTGTAGTTCTCTCTGTGCGCTATTGGAATATGACTGCTACAGATGTAGGATCTTAATTTGATCACCCTGTTACTGGAGAACTTTCCTGCAATGCAGGAAATGTTTAACTTGTTTAACACACTTGATTTCCCCTCACGAAAAATGTATCAACCATTAATTATAATCCACGTAATAATTAACCTTTCCTGTTGCTGCAGGATTATTTTCCTGCTGTAGCAACCGGCTCAAATTAATATCCTACCTTTGTACTAGCAGGTGGGCAGTAGTCGAAACAGAGCACAGGGAGTACATCACTTTGGATGTTTTTGGATAGCAGGTGTACACACTAGCTCCCCCAAAACCGTTAGTGACTCAGTGTACTGGTAATTACTTGGTTTCTCATCATGATAGCTGAGTAATAATCTTCTCATCCATCTGTATTTCACAACATTGATATGGTAAACAACTGACTGTAAAGATAAACAACGTGCTCCACTCCACCTTATATAAACTTAGATCAGGTGCTGAATACCTGTCGAATTGTGGTGATATTGATTGCTGTTGCCTCATATGCACGCTGAGGAAAGGCTCTTACCCTCGGCAATAAAAATATGTTAATTTAAGTGTATTGTCCGGAGTGCTGTCCTATTTTTGTTCTTTAAACCCCTGACTGTAGCGTATGTGGCTTGTTGATGGAAAGGAGTCCATGATCCAAGGCTAAGCATTATAATTCAATCATTGTCATAATAAGAAAAGTATTCGTGTTAATATACAGCAGTACAGAATTTTACATAAATGTATTATTCAAAGAACATGGTTTTCCGTGGTGGAGGATTTGACAACCACTTAACCATACGCATCATCAATAATGATATTAAATGTCCTTTAGACTCGGTGTGTATGACACTGCCTGCTCTGTGTCCCAAACAGCACCCTATTCCCTATGGGCCCTGGCCAAAAATAGTGCACTACATAGGGAACAGGGTGACATTTGGAACGTATACAATTATATTTTAACGAGGTAATAGTTCCAGGTCATTTAACCTGTGTGGGTCTCAAATGCCACCCTATTCCCTAGAGAGTGCACTACCACTGTATGGGCCCTAGTCAAAAGTAGTGCACTATAGGGAATAGGGTGCCATTTGGGATGCAACCCCTGCCTGCATAAGGGTCTGTTAACAAAAGCTATAGCTGATTCAATGCACCACCTCCCAGTCTAATGCACCACCTCCCACCACCTCCCAGGCTCAATATAGCTTTCAGTCAATACACAGTACACAAGATAGCACTGTCCCTCCAAGCTTCTGATGATTGTTGTGTCACTCTACCTCGAAGACACATTTTCTTTTTTACACTTAAAAAAGCCTAACCTTGTCATCAATAATAATAGGACTGTTCAAAAGGGGGAAAACATTTACCTCAGTTCAGTCAATAGATATTACAGTAAAGATACTTCAGTGCCTCAATTTGCTTCTGATTCTGCTGTGTCACTATGGCTGCCTTGAAGGCACGCTTTGACACCTCAAGAATAGCCTACATAACTTTGTCATAAATCATGATAGGAGAGTTCAAACGGGGTAACTGACTGCCTCAGGCCTACAGTATGACCACAAGGCATAACATAGCCTTTTCATTATTCTGTTTGTTTTAAACCTCTGCGCCTGTGACTGACATCATTTTGAATGAAAGACTATAATAGAGCGCAGTTGCCCACCCATTGTTTCAAAAGCATAACAATAACATGACAAAAATAGTGTCTTAAAGAGGCATATCACCTTTATAAAGGGTCATGATAGTCCTTTCCTCTTTGAGAAAAATGTCTATAGGCCTTTCTACATTTGTGGAGGAACATTTGCATTAACATTTTGTTAGCATTGTCGCTAGCTCATTGTATGGGCTTAAAGAGCTGCGACATGGACCTAATATCCCTGTTGTGGACTATCCTATTGCTGTTAAAGTGTGCTAGCGGTAGCAATTTGCTAGCTTCCGTCGTGGTTAGCTCAGTCAGTATATTTTGGTTTAACAGCCTGGGCTCCAGATGTGTTGTAGTCAGACTCACTGATGTGTTTCCTAACTAGAACTCCCCTGGAAGGCTACGCTCTCTCTCAGACAGCTCCAGGCCCTGTCATCTTAAATAGACAGACAGACAGACAGACAGACCTACAGGCCAGAGTTGTCATGTCTTGTCGCCATGCTAGCTACTGTAGCTAGACAGACAAACAGACAGAGAAATAGCTAGATAGACAGATAGAGACAGACATCCTCTTAGATGATGTAGCTACCAGATTTGGGTTCAAATACTATTTGAAATAATTTAAAATACTTCATCTGTGTTTGATTGAATAGTCCCAATACTTTAAACCCTGTCCATCTGGAACTCCAGGCAGGCAAACAATCAAAGTATTTTACTGATTTTAAATAGTATTTGAACCCAGGTCTGACTGTAGCTATCTAGCAGGGCCAGACTTTTCTCTGTCTGTCTGTCGGCATCCTCATTTTATAGTGTAAAGGGGACAACATGTGTTCATCCCAAATGGATCCTATTCTCTACATAGTGGACTACTTTTGACCAAATCCTATGGGTCGTGGTCAAAAGTAGTGCACTGTACAGGGAATAGGTTGCCATTTGGGACACGGTCCATGTCTTCCTTCCCTTTTATCAGTGGATGTGAAAGAACACCCTGCTGTGAGCAGCGTAGGCCCTCAAAGGACTAGACAATGTTTCTCACTAAATTGGTCTAGATGGGAAGGTTGGAGCACTCAGATTTTCACTGCCATTTTTTCTTATCTTTCTTCTCCCTCCCGCCTGGCCTCCCTTTTCCTTCACTCAGTTTCCCTCCCTCCCGACTTAGTTTTTCTACCCCTTTCTCTTACTCAGTTTTTCTACCCCCCTTCCTCCCTCCCTTTCCCTGACTCAGTTTCTTGACTCCAGACAGCAGGAAATGTTGCAGTCCCCCTTTAAGAAATCCAGAGGAAGTGTCAGAGAAAGTCAATAGACAATAGTGATTGACTGACACACAAACTCCATATTGTGGCTTGACTGTGACCTCTGATTTCACTGCTTCACATCAGACAGCGGTAAACATTAAGAAACCCGGAGTGTCATGGAAAGGTCACCTGACAGGAAATGGCCTCGGGTCGATCAATATTCTAACGATCAGAAAGGTCTGCAGACTGTCCTGTCTGCCCTGTGACTCAGCATGCAGAAGACGACACTAACGTTAACGTTACATCAGCACACACTCATGCTTACTGTATAGACATGTACTCACACAAACATACAGAGGCACACACACACACACATACAAACACACTGTCCACCGTGATGATATACCCGTATAGATGGGTTGGGAATTACTGCACATAGTCTTTAGAACAGTCTACTATGATATACTGGACTAGCAGTCCCTTTAATAATAATAATTATCATTATAATAATGATAATAATCATCAATATAATAATTATAATAATACTTTGGTGGGTGCTTGTCCTATTTGAAATGTGTTTTTTCATATCCCAACCTCCCTGAGACACGCAGTATGGGCAGACATCCAGTCTGTTTCATCTTCTTTTAATTGCGGTTACATAAGATGTAGGACTACTGAAACTACAGATCACCATGCTGCCCGTACAGTATATATGGACATCCATTAAGTCACACACACACGCACGCACGCACGCACGCACGCACGCACGCACGCACGCACGCACGCACACACACACACGCACGCACGCACACACACACACACACACACTGTTTGTCTTGACGTAATGATAGCTGTCCTCTGTGTGTTGTCTCTGTGGACATGGCCTTGGTATAGGAACTATAGTCATATAGTCATGTTGAGCAGTTATTTAGAAAGCAATTAACCAGACCATAAAACATAGTGAACTTAAACACAAGCTGGTTTGTCGTTCAAGGATTGTGTGGGTGGGTGGGTCGGTGTGTGTGTGTTTGCATCAGAAGTGTCAATGTCAGTATCTTCCTATGATTGGGGAGTAAATAAAATATTGTCTGCTCTGCAATTGACAGAAATGAAATGATGTGAGAAGAGGAGAAGTGGTGCACTCTCACCTTTCTCTTTTACTCCGTCTCTTGTTCTCTCTACTTTATTCACTGTTCCCCACACAAAGAGCACAATACACTCAGTTGGTATCCTGTGTGTGTGTGCGTGTGCGTGTGCGTGTGTGTGTGTGTGTGTGTGTGTGTGTGTGTGTGTGTGTGTGTGTGTGTGTGTGTGTGTGTGTGTGTGTGTGTGTGTGTGTGTGTGTGTGTGCACTCATATGTGAGACTAATGGCAGTGTGCCAGTTAGGGGCCTGCACGGGGGATAATCGCTCTTCACACGAGTCATTACCACTGATTTGACCTTTGACCTGGTGACAGCCGCCAGATTGGGTACAGTAGGAAACAACTCTCCTCTAACTAGCTATCATTCCCTCTACATGTCATCCTCCCCTTACTCTCTTTTTGGTTCTTTCCTCCCCTTTTATGTCTCTTCCTTACTTTTTCTTGTTCTGTCAGTCCCCTTCTCTGTTTCTCGCGATGTTTTTTAAATGTAATTTGTCAACGTATTGTGATTTGGAATATACGAGGAAAATACATTGGATTTGAAAAAAGTCATCAACTACATTGTTTTGTGGGTAAAATTTCACTCAACTGTTTCCCTCAAAATTTCAAACACAGGATTATGTCATCATTGTAACCAATTTTCAACACAGACAAACTATGTTACATTTGTACACTACATGACCAAAAGCATGTGGACACCTGCTCGTCAAACATCTCATTCCAAAATCATGGGCATTAATATAGAGTTGATCCCCCTTTGCTGCTATAACAGCCTCCACTACTCTAGGAAGGCTTTCCACTAGATGTTGGAACATTGCTGCGGGGACTTGCTTACATTCAGTCAAAAGACCATTAATGAGGTTAGGCGATTAGGCCCAGCTCGCAGTCGGCCTTTCAATTCATCATAAAGGTGTTTGATGGGTTGAGGTCAGGGCTCTGTACAGGCCAGTCAAGTTCTTCCACACCAATCTCAACAAACCATTTCTGTATGGACCTCGCTTTGTGCACGGGGGCATTGTCTTGCTGAAACAGGAAAGGGCCTTCCCCAAACTGTTGCCACAAAGTTGGAAGCACAGAATCGTCTAGAATGTCATTGTATGCTGTATTCCTCCTCCACCAAACTTTATAGTTGGCACTATGCATTTGGGCAGGTACCATTCTCCTGGCATCTGCCAAACCCAGATTAGACTGCCAGATGGTAAAGCGTGATTCATCACTCCAGAGAACGCGTTTCCACTGCTCCAGAGTCCAATGACGGTGAGCTTTACACCACTCCAGGCGACGCTTGGCATTGCGCATGGTGATCTTAGGCTTGTGTGCAGCTGCTCGGCCATGGAAACCCATTTCATTAAGCTCCCGACTAACAGTTATTGTGCTGACGTTGCTTCCAGAGGCAGTTTGGAACTTGCTAGTTGACAGACAATTTTTACGCACCACACGTTTCAGCACTCGGCGGTCCCGTTCGGTGAGCTTGTGTGGCCTATCACTTCGCGGCTGAGCCGTTGTCGCTCCTAGACGTTTCTACTTCACAATAACAGCACTTACAGTTGACCGGGGCAGCTCTAGCAGGGCAGAAATTTGACGAACTGACTTGTTGGAAAGGTGGAATCCAATGACGGTGCCACGTTGAAAGTCACTGAGCTCTTCAGTAAGGCCATTCTACTGCCAATGTTTGTCTATGGAGTTTGCATGGCTGTGTACTTGATTTTATACACTTGTCAGCAACAGGTATGGCTGAAATAGCCAAATCAACTAATTTCAAGAGGTGTCCACATACCTTTGTATTAATAGTGTACCTTTGAAACAACGTCAGATCTTCAAGGTAATATCCACTATAAGAATGCAATAGGCTGGACAGCATCTCTTACTGGAGAGTTGATTGATCTGCAGCTATCCCTTTGGTCTCACATCCAGGGTTTTAACCAAGCCCAGCTTATTTTTAATATTTGTCACTGACTACGACCAATCTGCTATCGTGAGAATTATTGTTGTGAAATCTTCACCTAAAGCCTCTACAAGATTGGTGGGTTCCCCTCGGGACGGTTGAGCTAACGTATGCTAATGCGATTAGCATGAGGTTGTAAGTAACAAGAACATTTCCCAGGATGTAGACATATCTGATATTGGCAGAAAGCTTCAATTATTGTTAATCTAACTGCACCGTCCAATTTACAGTAGCTATTACAGTGAAAGAATGCCATGCTATTGTTTGAGGAGAGTGCACAGTTATGAACTTGAAAAGTTATTAATAAACCAATTTGGCACATTTGGGCAGTCTTGATACAACATTTTGAACATAAATGCAATGGTTCATTGGATCAGTCTAAAACTTTGCACATACACTGCAGCCATCTAGTGGCCAAAATCTTAATTGTGCCTGGGCTGGAATAATACATTATGGCCTTTCTCTTGCATTTCAAAGATGATGGTACAAAAAAATACATTGCATTATCTTTTACCAGATCTAATGTGTTATATTCTCCAACATTAATTTTACATTTCCACAAACTTCAAAGTGTTGCCTTTCAAATGGTATTAGGAATATGCATATCCTTGCTTCAGGTCCTGAGCTAAAGGCAGTTAGATTTGGGTATGTAATTTTAGGCGAAAATTGGAAATAGGGTCCGATCCTTAATCGGTTTTAAAAGATTCACTTGCTATCGAAGTCATTCCAAAGGGGAGGTTCAACAGAGCAAATTAAATGTAACCATACTTAACATCAATGATGCTATTTAGGCCTATATAACATTTGGGAAGTCATCAACAGCTATTCTATAAATTCAGCCCAGGATTCAACTAAAAATAGGCAATACATAAAGGCCTAGGGTTTCAAGCTCTGGTTAATTTCAAATAGAATCTACAAGTTAATTATAAATATGTTGGATTCACGTCTCCATCTCAACCACAAAAAGTTAAAGAACAGGATTAAATCAAATCAAACTGTATTTAAAGTGCATTTAAAATTTGATTTGATTTTTTCCTATTCTTTAACATACATTTTGGGTTGAAATGGAGACGTGACACCAACAGATAAATTCTTCATTTGTAGACAAACTGGAACTAAAGCCAGACTCAGTGGCACAGATGGAGCTAACCAAGCAGAAGATCTCCTTCAACACTTGATATTTGTTTGTGTTGACAATCAAACACAATTCAATATCACTTTTGCAGTACGGTAAATAGCCTATTACCTTGTCGACAAGTTAACAAATTATATGTTGGATTCACGTCTCCATCTCAACCAAAAATAAAAGTTAAAGAACAGGATTAAGCCAGTGGCTCAGATGGAACTATCCAAGCAGCAGATACTTCTCCTTCAAATGTTGATATTTGGTTGCGTTGTCAACCAAACAGAATTCTATATTACTTTTGTAAGACAGTAAAGACAGTATATTACTTTTGTAAGACAGCCTAATGTAAGGCTTTACTGCATTGATCACTTGCACCATGTACTTTAATGCAATCTCAACTAACTGCAATCCAGGTCATTTGGTTGTGCTATTAGATCAAGCACAGTGATAACACATCAAAAAAGAATATAAAAAATAATATTAAGTTGTTGTATAGATAAACAAAATATCTGACATTGTATTCCCATTTGAACTTTAGTGTGCTTTTAAATGGTTGAAAGCGCAGTGATAACACATCTAGGTGACAACTAAACCAAAACATCCGACATTGATTTTCCATTAGAATTTGGTTGGGCTTTTAGATGGTTGAAAGCATAGTGATGACACATTGGGCATTCAACAAACGTTTGGCTGTCATTTTGAGTGGGCGAAAATAGGTTGGAATCTTATTGATACGTATCTACCAAATATTACCCAATTCTCCACATTGAAATGATGTGGTATGCCCAGTGGGTTACATTCTCTTTCACAGAATAGACAATAGGTTTCACTCTCATCCTCTTTCAAAGGCAGGTTTAAAAGAGAGAGGCTGTGAGAGCATCACAGTGCGTTCCAGGCTAAGACAGATGGAACTAAGCCGTGATATTTTAGCTACGTGTTCCATTGACTTTCCATTACATTTACATTTTTACATTTTAGTCATTTAGCAGACGCTCTTATCCAGAGCGACTTAAATCTTAAAATAGCTAGGTGGCACAACCACATATCTCAGTTATAGTAAGGGGGGGGACCTGGTCTTGACTGCTATCTGGGTCCAGTGTTGCTGCAGCGTGGCAAGGGAGTGGTTCACCTCCTCAGCCTCTCTGCGCCAGCTCAACACCTCAAAATGGCAGTGGAACAGCACCAAGGGAAAGTCCACCACCGTGCTGTACATGGGTTTCCTGGGATTCTTCTCCACATCCAGGACTTGATCCACTATCTCTGGAGCCTCCAGCTTCTGGCCAATCAGCAGCAGCACAGCCATCATGCACCACACCTGGTGATAGAGAAAGGTCAGTCCTTTGATCTCAAATATGATAGGTCTTATGGGTCTGTGGCAGTGGGCATGGTAGGGTGAGCTTGATGGACAGACTGGACCGTGGCAGACAGGATGGTCCTCTGGAACTGCAGCACTCCTTGCACAGGTTGCGGAAGTCGTGGGTGCCCTCATAGCGTTAGGCAGCCGCTGCCATCAATACTACATCCAGAGCATGGGAAGTAGTACCGGTAGGTTCTGGACTGACAGTCGCAGCACGCACTGAATCTCTCCGCAGCAGGTGACCAGTCGAGAATCCTGGTGTCCTGGGGCAGGACTCTGTTCAGCATCTTCACATAAGGGAGCTCCGCCGCGTCCACTTTGTTCTTGACTTCATCGTCGACATGGAGCGCAAGTCTACGGATATGACCTGGGAAAGGTCACTGACTCCTTTGTCGGTTCAGCCACAAAAGTGATAGTTAGAACTCTGGCGATCCTGGATCAGTTGAGTCTTCAGAAGAGCCGGGCTTCCACAGTGTTGTCTGTGTTCTCCTGGACAGCAAGCGCAGTGCAACATGGCGCCGAGGATGGGTCGAGATATCAAACAGTCGGTCCTTCTTTTTCCTGCCACCAGCATCAGGCTTCTGTTAACCTTCCAAAGATACTCTTTGAAGAGGTAGGGTTTCAGATGTTTTTCTGAAGATGGGCAGGACTCTGCTGTCCTAGCTTCAGGGGGAAGATGGTTCCACCATTGGGGTGCCAGGACAGAGAAGAGCTTTGACAGGGCTGAGGGGGAGCTGCACTCTCGTAGGGTTGGGAGGGCCAAGAGACCAGAGGTGGCAGAACGGAGTGCTCGGGTTGGGGTGTAGGGTTTGCGCATAGCCTGAAGGTAGGGAGGGGCAGTTCCTCTTGCAGCTACGTAGGAAAGTACCATGGTCTTGTAGTGGATGTGATCTTCGACTGGAAGCCAGTGTGGAGTGTGCGGAGGAGCGGGGTGACATGGGAGAACTTTTGATTTAGTCATACACACACACACACACTGCCATTTGGCCTTTTTTCTCATCAGTTGTTATCACAGCTTTCTCCTCTGTTACTCTGACTGATCACCAGAACCCACAGACAGACAGAGACTGCATGGGCCATTGATTCTCTATAAATCACACAACCACGCACTGACTGGCAACTCTACTGTCAAATACTGTCGGAGTGACTGACTGCCTGCCACCGGAAGAGTTTGTAGCCTGGTGATGTGATGCAGTAGATTATCATGGATTATGAACTGCTGCCCACACAGCAGATTTGCTGCTTCATCATCATGTTTTACCAAATGTGATTTGTATTACAGTGTGACCTCATGAGGTAAAGAGTCAGAAGACACAGCAAGGGTTATTGATGTCTAGAAATCACAGATCACTCAAGACAGGCAACACTACTGTCAACTACTGACTGACTCATTGTTAACACTACTGTCAGCTACTGATTGACTGACTGACTGTCTGACTGATAACACTACTGTCAACTACTGACTGACTGACTATCAAACTGACTGATTGACTGCCACCGGCTGACTGACTGAACTGACTGACTGCCTGCCTGCTACTGGCTGAGCCTGATGTCTGGATTAAATGGATTATGATACAGTAGATTAAATCGCTTTATATGACAGATTATGATGTTTTATGAAACTGCCCACACACCAGATTATTTGATGTTTCATCTGCATGTTTTAGTATAATGTGATTTCATAGAAGTTCAAGGGTCATGTATTGAGATGCGATGTGGGTCAAATGTCATAAAGTCCGAGTGCAAAGTATAAAGTAAATTCTAGACTTGGTGTTCCTTTAGATTGTAAACTGTCATGGTCAAAACATATAGATTCAATGGTTGTAAAGATGGAGAGAGGTCTGTCCGTAATAAAGAGATTCTCTGCTTTTTTGACACCACACTGCAAGTCCTGCAGTCTCTAGTTTTATCTTATCTTGATTGTTGTCCAGTCGTGGTCGAGTGCTGCAAAGAAAGACCTAGTTAAGCTGCAGCTGGCCCAGAACAGAGCGGCATGTCTTGCTCTTCATTGTAATCAGAGGGCTGATATAAATACTATGCATGCCAGTCTCTCTTGGCTAAGAGTTGAGGAGAGACTGACTGCATCACTTCTTCTTTTTATAAGAAACATTCATGTTTTGAAAATTCCAAATAGTTTGCATAGTCAATTTACACACAGCTCTGACACACACTTACCCCACCAGACATGCCACCAGACGTCTTTTCACAGTCCCCAAATTCAAGAAACAAATTCAAGAAACTGTACAACATTATATAGAGCCATTATTGCATAGAACTCATATTGCTTAAATGAACAGCAAACCTGGTTTTAAAAAAACAGATAAAGCAACACCTCACAGCACAACTCCCCCATTTGACCTAGATATTGTGTGTATGCATTGATATGTAGACTGTGTGCTGTTTTTAAATGTATGTAGTTCTGTCCTTGAACTGTTCTGGTCTATTAATGTTCTGTATTATGTCACGTTCTGTGTGGACCCCAGGAAGAGTAGCTGCTATTTTCGTTACACCTAATGGGGATCCTAATAAAGAAAGGAATGATAATGACCTGTTATTGTAACTACAGTATTGTTACAGTAAGGAAGGGGTTGGACGTTGTTTGTGTATCAATGGGACTTGTAGAATTGAGAAACCAGCTCGAGATGTTTTCGCCGCTCACATGAGTAGTATATTGTGTGACTCTTTAGTGTTGCTATAGTAACCGTGTACACCCAGCCTCCCCCCTCTTACTGCTTCGTGGTCGGGTCATTACACAACGAAGCAAGGAAGAATGTATTCCTCATTTATTTACCTGGTTAAATAAATGAATGATTCAATTAAATTCTGAAAGATGTAGCTAACGCTGTCTAGAGATGTGTCTAGTCTGGAGACTGGTCATTAAGGATAAACCAAACTGAACGCAATCATGCTGAAAATGTTTGTCCACCTCAATCAACAAGGTGAACAGAAATGCCATATGATATGCTATCAAAACCTTTATGTTGTGTGATATAGTAAGGACACTGCTCTTGATTTATGGTGGTCTTGGGATGAAGCCAGCAGCATACACACACACATAAACATACACACACACACACACACACACACACACACACACACACACACACTATCTAAACCAGATGGAGAGCGGCTGAGCCCACACTACATGACAATAACCGTGACTGAGAGATTTACCCTGTCACTCAGCAACACCAGAGAGGAGAGAGAAACACACACACACTTGTCTTCTTTTCCTTTCCATTTCTCTCTTTCACCCCTCCCTCTCTATATTCACCCCTCCCTCTCTATATTCACCCCTCCCTCTCTATATTCACCCCCCTCTTTCCCATGTTTCCTTCAATTTTTCATTTGTCAGCTCTATCGCAGATCTTTTTCCATCAGACTAAAGTCATGAGAAACGTTATGAAAGACACAGCATGTCATCCACTGAACATAGTTCCAGTTAGGTCTGTGGATGACTCATTCTCAGGCTAAACGTCTAATGTAGTGGAACTGAACTCTGAAGAAATAAAACGAGGTATCTCTCTTTCTCCTCCACTCATTATTCTCAACCCTGGTAGTCTCTCTTTCTCCTCCACTCATTATTCTCAACCCTGGTAGTCTCTCTTTCTCCTCCACTCATTATTGTCAACCCAGGTAGTCTCTCTGTCTCCTTCACTCATTATTCTCAACCCTGGTAGTCTCTCTTTCTCCTCCACTCATTATTCTCAACCCTGGTAGTCTCTCTTTCTCCTCCACTCATTATTCTCAACCCTGGTAGTCTCTCTTTCTCCTCCACTCATTATTCTCAACCCTGGTAGTCTCTCTTTCTCCTCCACTCATTATTGTCAACCCAGGTAGTCTCTCTGTCTCCTTCACTCATTATTCTCAACCCTGGTAGTCTCTCTTTCTCCTCCACTCATTATTCTCAACCCTGGTAGTCTCTCTTTCTCCTCCACTCATTATTCTCAACCCAGGTAGTCTCTCTGTCTCCTTCACTCATTATTCTCAACCCTGGTAGTCTCTCTTTCTCCTCCACTCATTATTCTCAACCCTGGTAGTCTCTCTTTCTCCTTCACTCATTATTCTCAACCCTGGTAGTTTCTCTTTCTCCTTCACTCATTATTCTCAACCCTGGTAGTCTCTCTTTCTCCTCCACTCATTATTCTCAACCCTGGTAGTCTCTCTGTCTCCTTCACTCATTATTCTCAACCCTGGTAGTTTCTCTTTCTCCTTCACTCATTATTCTCAACCCTGGTAGTCTCTCTTTCTCCTCCACTCATTATTGTCAACCCAGGTAGTCTCTCTGTCTCCTTCACTCATTATTCTCAACCTTGGTAGTCTCTCTTTCTCCTCCACTCATTATTCTCAACCCTGGTAGTCTCTCTTTCTCCTCCACTCATTATTCTCAACCCAGGTAGTCTCTCTGTCTCCTTCACTCATTATTCTCAACCCTGGTAGTCTCTCTTTCTCCTCCACTCATTATTCTCAACCCTGGTAGTCTCTCTTTCTCCTTCACTCATTATTCTCAACCCTGGTAGTTTCTCTTTCTCCTTCACTCATTATTCTCAACCCTGGTAGTCTCTCTTTCTCCTCCACTCATTATTCTCAACCCTGGTAGTCTCTCTGTCTCCTTCACTCATTATTCTCAACCCTGGTAGTTTCTCTTTCTCCTTCACTCATTATTCTCAACCCTGGTAGTCTCTCTTTCTCCTCCACTCATTATTGTCAACCCAGGTAGTCTCTCTGTCTCCTTCACTCATTATTCTCAACCCTGGTAGTCTCTCTGTCTCCTTCACTCATTATTCTCAACCCTGGTAGTCTCTCTTTCTCCTTCACTCATTATTCTCAACCCTGGTAGTCTCTCTTTCTCCTCCACTCATTATTCTTAACCCTGGTAGTCTCTCTTTCTCCTTCACTCATTATTCTCAACCCTGGTAGTCTCTCTTTCTCCTCCACTCATTATTCTTAACCCTGGTAGTCTCTCTGTCTCCTTCACTCATTATTCTCAACCCTGGTAGTCTCTCTTTCTCCTTCACTCATTATTCTCAACCCTGGTAGTCTCTCTTTCTCCTTCACTCATTATTCTCAACCCCGGTAGTCTCTCTTTCTCCTTCACTCATTATTGTCAACCCTGGTAGTCTCTCTTTCTCCTTCACTCATTATTCTCAACCCTGGTAGACTCTCTTTCTCCTCCACTCATTATTCTCAACCCAGGTAGTCTCTCTGTCTCCTTCACTCATTATTCTCAACCCTGGTAGTCTCTCTTTCTCCTCCACTCATTATTCTCAACCCTGGTAGTCTCTCTATCTCCTCCACTCATTATTCTCAACCCTGGTAGTTTCTCTTTCTCCTTCACTCATTATTCTCAACCCTGGTAGTCTCTCTTTCTCCTTCACTCATTATTCTCAACCCTGGTAGTCTCTCTGTCTCCTTCACTCATTATTCTCAACCCTGGTAGTTTCTCTTTCTCCTCCACTCATTATTCTCAACCCTGGTAGTCTCTCTTTCTCCTCCACTCATTATTGTCAACCCAGGTAGTCTCTCTGTCTCTTTCACTCATTATTCTCAACCCTGGTAGTCTCTCTTTCTCCTCCACTCATTATTCTCAACCCTGGTAGTCTCTCTTTCTCCTCCACTCATTATTCTCAACCCTGGTAGTCTCTCTTTCTCCTCCACTCATTATTCTCAACCCTGGTAGTCTCTCTTTCTCCTCCACTCATTATTGTCAACCCAGGTAGTCTCTCTGTCTCCTTCACTCATTATTCTCAACCCTGGTAGTCTCTCTTTCTCCTCCACTCATTATTCTCAACCCTGGTAGTCTCTCTTTCTCCTCCACTCATTATTCTCAACCCAGGTAGTCTCTCTGTCTCCTTCACTCATTATTCTCAACCCTGGTAGTCTCTCTTTCTCCTCCACTCATTATTCACAACCCTGGTAGTCTCTCTTTCTCCTTCACTCATTATTCTCAACCCTGGTAGTTTCTCTTTCTCCTTCACTCATTATTCTCAACCCTGGTAGTCTCTCTTTCTCCTCCACTCATTATTCTCAACCCTGGTAGTCTCTCTGTCTCCTTCACTCATTATTCTCAACCCTGGTAGTTTCTCTTTCTCCTTCACTCATTATTCTCAACCCTGGTAGTCTCTCTTTCTCCTCCACTCATTATTGTCAACCCAGGTAGTCTCTCTGTCTCCTTCACTCATTATTCTCAACCCTGGTAGTCTCTCTGTCTCCTTCACTCATTATTCTCAACCCTGGTAGTCTCTCTTTCTCCTTCACTCATTATTCTCAACCCTGGTAGTCTCTCTTTCTCCTCCACTCATTATTCTTAACCCTGGTAGTCTCTCTTTCTCCTTCACTCATTATTCTCAACCCTGGTAGTCTCTCTTTCTCCTCCACTCATTATTCTTAACCCTGGTAGTCTCTCTGTCTCCTTCACTCATTATTCTCAACCCTGGTAGTCTCTCTTTCTCCTTCACTCATTATTCTCAACCCTGGTAGTCTCTCTTTCTCCTTCACTCATTATTCTCAACCCCGGTAGTCTCTCTTTCTCCTTCACTCATTATTGTCAACCCTGGTAGTCTCTCTTTCTCCTTCACTCATTATTCTCAACCCTGGTAGTCTCTCTTTCTCCTTCAATCATTATTCTCAACCCTGGTAGTTTCTCTTTCTCCTTCAATCATTATTCTCAACCCTGGTAGTCTCTCTTTCTCCTCCACTCATTATTCTCAACCCTGGTAGTCTCTCTATCTCCTCCACTCATTATTCTCAACCCTGGTAGTTTCTCTTTCTCCTTCACTCATTATTCTCAACCCTGGTAGTCTCTCTTTCTCCTTCACTCATTATTCTCAACCCTGGTAGTCTCTCTGTCTCCTTCACTCATTATTCTCAACCCTGGTAGTTTCTCTTTCTCCTCCACTCATTATTCTCAACCCTGGTAGTTTCTCTTTCTCGTTCACTCATTATTCTCAACCCTGGTAGTTTCTCTTTCTCCTCCACTCATTATTCTCAACCCTGGTAGTCTCTCTGTCTCCTTCACTCATTATTCTCAACCCTGGTAGTCTCTCTTTCTCCTTCACTCATTATTCTCAACCCTGGTAGTTTCTCTGTCTCCTTTCTCTCTCACTTGTTCTCACACACTCAATTTCTTTGTCACACATACTCCCCCTCTCTCCCCCCCTCCTCTCCTCCCCATCCCGCCCCTTCTCTCTATATGTGGGTTAGAGAGTTCATTTAATCAAGCCACAGGAGAGGACAGTGACGTTCAGCGTTACTTAGAATCCCACTTAGAAGGACCAGTCTGAGCCCATAAAGTCCCAGACAGTCCTCTCCACTGGGCCCTCCTTCATAAAGGAACTAGATTCATCATTAAGATGATGACACATTTAAAGGTCATGCTTACATTGGCCAATTTAAGTACTGTGTATTCTACACTGTATTATTTATTGTGTGATAAATTGTGAAGGTTAATATACTATTAACCAACCAAATTTAAATAAACATGTAAGATTAAAAAAATATCAAATAGAAGGATAACGGAGAGTAAGGACTGGGATGACTCTCTCTCTCTCTCTCAGTATTTTTTGTCTGGTTCTCCTCCAGTCCTCAGAGAGTTGTAGTGTAATGGTGTTAAGCCACTTCCAAAACCAAGCCTAATGCATTTCCCTTAAATATTTCACCACCCCTTCTCTCCAAATGTGTGTGTCAGTTCCTTGACAAGCCTCTCCTGGTGCCTGAGTGACACAGAGAGAGATCACTAGGTGGTTTTTGGCTGTTTCCTTGTGTTAGCTGTTCTGACGAGGAACAAACACATGAGAATTAGAAAAAGAAGAAGGGATATGGCGGTGGAGGGATGGAGGGAGGAAGGGGGAGGGATGGAGGGGTGGAGGGAGGGATGGAGGGGTGGAGGGAGGAAGGGGGAGGGAGTGCTTTATTTGAAACACATCAATGCATTATGGAAATTGTCCTGCTGTTTCAGACATGTACGTATACCGCTCGTGCACATGCGTGCGTGCATGTCGTGTACTTACCTGCTCATGCGTGTGTGTGTAATTTACATCACAGCTGTATAGAGCAGCATGCTATCTGATGCAATGTGGAACGAGCCTAGCCCAGGTCTTTGTCATGCTGTGTTAGTACTGTGCAGCTCCCTACCGCTTCTCATCTGGCTGACAGCTACCCTTCAAAACCAGCACACTGGAGAGATCTGGCAGAGCAACCAAAACAGACTTGACACGCACACACACACACACACAGAGGAGAAAAGTGACATCATTTTTACTGGCTATTTTTCGAGGCTACAGTATGCCATATTCCTGTTACTATTGTGCTATGCTGACAGTGTTGTAAGTCGTTATTCGGGAGTCATTATTAGTGGTGAATACAGTGTATTGAGTCATCATTGGTCGACCATAGATTAAGGAAGGAGGAGAAGGAGGTCGAGGAGAAGGAGGAGAAAGGGAACAGTCTACTGTGGGTGATTTTTTAAGGCTATACCATATTTCTCTCCTATGCTGATAGTGGTGTATAACATGGAGAATATATATTAGTGAGGGATTTCAGCCAACTACAACATAACACCGTTACGTACGGTTCCCTGACTACAGGAAGTATGGTTGTCATGGTAGAATCACACCTTTTAAAGCCCTCCTCCCGCATAACACCATCTGTGTCACACTTAGTGTGTGTGTGTCCATGTTTTTTTCTCTTGCATCAGGAGGGTTAATCCTCATTTATATGATAATCTCAACACATCATTACCTGCCCCTCTCCTTCTCTCTCGCTCTCTCTCCATCTCTCCCTCGCTCCCATCATTATCTCGCATGAGAGGTATCTCGTCGAAGTTGACAGTGGAGGAAATTGGAAGTCTTTGTTGCCGTGGCTCGTGGTGTGTGTTTGTGTGTATTTGTGTGTATTTGTGTGTGTGTTTGTGTGTGTGTTTGTGTGTGTGATCCACAAGGCTTTGTTGCTTTGGCTTTCTCCCCACGTGGTGGGCTGACTTCAATACACCATCTTCTCTGGCCCAATTTGTATGAGCATGCATACCAACATTTACACAGAAGCGTACACACACACTTACAAACACACATGCGTTCAAGCTCAGAAGCACACAGCCACACAAACACGCACTCACACACACACACACACATGAAAGTACACACGATCACACCCGACTTTCTCATAGATATTACGTTAAGAGTGGTAGATGCTGTTAGATGGTAACGTTATCACCTTTTTGACTGTGTTTCAGATAATGATGGCCTGTGTGTTTGTGGCTGTGTGTGTTCTAGTTGCCGGACCAGTAACCGGAAGAGCCTCATTCTAACCAGTACATCACCCACTCTCCCTCGACCACATTCACCTCTCCCTGGACACATAGGTAAGGCAATTGGTTATAATTAAGCATTAAGAGGTGCCTTATTGCTATTATAAACTGGTTACCAACATCATTAGAGCAGTAAAAATAAATGTTTTGTCATACCCTTGGTATATGGCCTGATATACCACGGCTATCAGCTAATCAGCATTCAGGGCTCAAACCACCCAGTTTATAATAACAGTTAATACTGTTTTTACAGTGATGTATAATGGGCCAGTGTGGTTCTTTGTAGCTCATTTGGTAGAGCATGGTGCTTGTAACACCAGGGTAGTGGGTTCAATTCCCGGAACTGCCCATACTTAAAATGTATGCATGCATGACTGTAAGTTGCTCTGGATAAAAATGTCTGCTAAATATATTAAATATTATAATGGCACTTCATGTTTGTTCCCTGTCTCTCCACAGGAAGTAGTCCATTGGACAGCCCAAGGAACTTCTCCCCCAGTGGCCCTGCCCACTTCTCATTTGCCTCCTCTAGAAGGTAAATAGCGTTTGGAATACTCAATACATCTGCTGTTTACATATAAAGAGATTATATCAAGTTATATAAAGGGATTAAAAACCAGGTAACGCTCTTGGCAGGTCCCTTTTTATGATCCTATAATCTAATGTAGCAGCAATATCTCTAAATCAGATAATCCTACAACAACCAAAAGGCCTTTGGCTACACTGCATAAACAAACACATTGTCATACCAATACCGCCATAGTAGCAATCAACTGGCCATTCTTTTTTGAATGAATATTTGTAGTGTTGTGGGCAGGCAGGATAGTAGAGAGGAAAGACAGAGATGCTGAAATAGCAGTAGGCTGGATGTGAACCGCTGCTGCAGCCGTATATGTGCTCTAGAGGCAGTGGCTTAGACCGCTAGACCACCCTAGGCCTCGACTGACCACTTATTTAAGCAGTGACAATATTCCAGTGGCACACACACAGTGAAAAGGAATTCAGTAAGGTTATTTACACCCTTATGCTGGACAGAAACACTTTCCCCTCTTTGCACTCCCCTGTCACACAGCATGACAAAGTGTTTGTGTGTGTGTGTTTATGTGCGCGCACAGACGGGTGGGCCTCTGAGTGCCAGGATGTAGCCAAAACCAACATCCATCATGCCTCCAGCAGTGTCAGACAGATAGAAGGACCCACAGAGAGAGGGAGAGAGATATGTGTAGCAGGACCCCAGGGAAGCAGAGGAAAGGAAGGGATTATTGGCGCAAAAGGCAATCCAGGAGGTGTGAAAGAAATGTGAAACATTAAGCTTTCTGACTTTTTGGACAGAAGGAACTACGTATCTATTGTATAAATCCCTTTCTGCTCTGGAACTTAGTATGACACAATTCTTCCTGCTCTCTTCCTAACCCCTCTCTCTCTCCCACCCTACCCCTCTCTCCCTGTCTCTTTTGCAGGGCGGACGGTCGAAGGTGGTCCCTGGCCTCTCTCCCCTCCTCTGGATATGGCACCAACACACCCAGCTCAACGGTAACTACAACTGACCCATTTTTACACAGACGGTAAAATGTGTAAGAACGTGTAAGAACATCAATCTCTAATGACAGTGGTCCTTATTATCATTTATTGTCCGAACTATTTATGTTGTTTTATCTGTGTCTGAAACGGACAAAACTCAAATAAAAAGACTAAAATCATTGTAATAACTCCTCCATTTGAACACCACACTCTAGAGGTCCTTTCATATTACCAACATGACATGATCTAGCAGCATGGAGCGCAGAGTTACTGGTCCTTTCCTCAAGGCACTTCTATTGCTTCATGCCTTGGTCCCTGATTTGAGTAGACTTGACAGTTGAAAGCAGGACAGAGGAAAAACTATCCAGTCTTTTTCTTCATAATAACCTCCATATAACTGTTAAAGGGGCAATCGGCAGTTCAAACGATAATCAGTGGAAGTAGTAATTGCAGAATGCTCCTTTAAGTCATGAGACATCTGATAGGGCGAAACGTATTTTTTATTCTAGCTCTCATTCATGCAAATTACATTAGTGAAACTTGACATTCCATGCATGAATATGTATTTATACGCTAGAATGTATTTCCATATATTAAATGTTACCCTGCTTGGTATGCAAGATGCCATTAGGAAACTCGTGTTCTGTGGAGTTGATTTTCTACTTGTTTTGTTCTGCTTTTAAAACAATTACACGGCACACTAGCAGCCTTCTGGTGTCATGTGCAGGTACACACACACACACACACTGGTAGACACACACACACACACACACACACACACACACACACACACACACACACACACACACACACACACACACACACACACACACACACACACACACACACACACTCACACACACTCACACACACACTGACAGACACACACACTGACTGACAGACACACACACTGACAGACACCAAAGCCTTCCCCTCTATAATTTGTGCTGTAAATCTCAGCTGAATAGTTAAAAGGTACCCTCCCGCTGGTGAACATGGATCTATCCCATAATACTGCCCATGGAGAACAGAACTAAAAATTAACCAGCGGCTCAGATCAGATCGCTTGCTAAGATGTACATTCAGTACCTGATTTATCACTGTGGCTGATGACTGGGCTCAAAGAGAATGTGTGTGTGTGTGTGTGTGGGAGATAATAAAGTAGATACAGAAAGTCAACCGGTCTTAAAAACATGTTATCTCATCCTCTATCCATTGCTATCATTCAGTTAGCTAAACTGAGTGATGGAGTGAGGGATGGGGGGATACAGACAGAGATCGAAAGAGTCAATGAAGAGTGAAATGTGTGTAAGAGAGAGAGAGAGGGGGGGAAAAGAGAGACAAAAAAGACAGAGGAAAAGAACGAGAACACACCCACAAACACCCCCCCACACACACACAAACACCCCCCCACACACACACGCACCCACCCACCCACACACACCCCCCCCACACACACACATACACCCACCCACACACACACATACATACACTACCATTAATTGCAGTTTTGCAGTGCTGTTGACAGGAGGTTCTCTCCTCCCCTGTCCCCCTCACCTGTCTTCTTCACCCCTCTCTCCCCTCTCCTCTCTCCACCTCCCTCTTTCTCCCCCTCTCCTCTCTTCTCTCCCCCTGTCCTCTCTTCTTTCCCTCTCTTCTCTCCCTCTCCCCTCTCTTCTCTTCCTCTCTCCCCTCTCCTCTCCTCTCTCCACCTTCCTCTCTTCTCTCCCCCGTCCTCTCTTACTCCTGTACAGACGTCAGTTTTCAGACCTCCCCAGGCTCTTACACGGACCATTACTTGCTTGATTAGCTACTGCAGGGTCCGCATACACAGAGGAGATGAAAGGAGGGGATGAGGGCAGAGGGGATGAGGACAGAGGAGATGAAAGGAGGGGATGAGGAGATGAAAGGAGGGGATGAGGACAGAGGAGATGAAAGGAGGGGATGAGGGCAGAGGAGATGAAATGAGGGGATGAGGACATAGGAGATGAAAGGAGGGGATGAGGGCAGAGGAGATGAAAGGAGGGGATGAGAACAGAGGAGATGAAAGGAGGGGATGAGGACAGAGGAGATGAAAGGAGGGGATGAGAACAGAGGAGATGAAAGGAGGGCAGAGGAGATGAAAGGAAGGGAGAGGAGATGAAAGGAGGGGAGAGGTGATAAAAGAAGGGCAGGAAGACAGAGGAGATGAAAGGAGGGCAGGAGGACAGAGAGAGACACATTTAGACCCAACCAAATCATGAGAAAACAAAACGATATAGCCTTGTTATTGAGAAAGGCCGCCGTAGGCAGACCTGGCTCTCAAGAGAAGACAGGTTATGTGTACATTGCCCACA